>NW_010312661.1:0-22642 GCF_000700745.2 Antrostomus carolinensis
AGCGCTGTATTTACTCGGTTTAACTAAGGCCTCTTCGTTGTGAGCAAAACTATCCCCAGGTTTTTGTGCAGTTTGACTAATGATCTCTAATTCAGCTCTCTCCAGCCTTTCTGCCTTGAGAAGCCCAGGGTGCCTCCCTACAGACAGGCGTTACCAGGTTTGGAGCAGTTAGTGAGAAGAGAGGGTGGTTCACTGCAGGTTCTTTGCCACTGGCAGCCAAGGAAAACGCAGCCCACCAAAGCCCACCTTTCTTATCCGTGCTAACACATGCCACGCAGTCAGTTACTGTACAGTTGTGCTCACCAAAAGAGCCATGAAAGAGGGCATGCCGAGTACCCTGAACAAAAATGCACCCTTCTTACCGTGACTGTAAAGATACTGTTTCCTGATAAGCACTGTATGTTAACAGATAACGATGAGCAGTCCTCAATTCCTTCTGCTGAAACAGCTGTAAAAAGGCAATGGATGAAGTTCATATATATATGGAGAGTCTCTTGGTTTTAAGGTTGTAGTGACTTCCAAATTCTGCTTCATCAGGTCATTAGGAGTAGTGTAAACAGTCTGTAAAATAATAATGTTAAAGTATTAAAACTCTTCAGGTCTCTTTAGCTTTATGGTGGGGTAAGTAATTTCCACGCCACCCATCAGCAGGGAGTTCAGGAATCAGTGATACAGTGTGATGTGCTTTCCGTTCCACAGACCTTCATGGGCATTAGTATCATGGGAACAGGTAGAACTGAGCATTGTATCAGTAATGAACTAAGTCAGCTAAACAGCAGCTGTTCACTTTAATAATTGCATTGAGATCTTCAGTAAAATCATAACGATTTAGAAATCAATTAAGACTAATTGTTTAATCCTGTGCTGGAAAGTTAATTTCCTAGTTACATCTTCCTGTCAGTTTTTAGTATCAAGCTGATGCTTTGATTAAAAGTTCTTTTTAGTGCTGATTAGAGCTACTCAGATTCAACATAGATGTTCACTCTCTATTGAGTGGGGAGGTTTGATTGGTGACCTTCAGAGGTCCCTTTCAACTTAAATTGTTCTATGAAAAAGCACTGAGAATTTCTGACATTACATCTTATGTCATGTTGTTTATTTTTAGAAAGGAATTTATGATGAAGCATTAAGCAGTTTCTTTAGGAACATAGATACAAGGTAAGCCTTCTTATCAAGCAGCTCATTAGTTTAACACAGTAGATCAGTAATTCTAGTATCTCCTCTTAACCTGAGTTTTCTCTTTTTCAGGTAATATTTAGTTAGTGCTAGAAATTTTTTTTTTTGTACTATCCCCAAAACACTATCTTTACATTTTCGTTTTAACTGTACTTACTTCAGTAGTTAAAGGTGTTGAAAGTGTTTGGGTTTGTTTTCCTTTCCTTCTGTCCCAAAAATGGACAGTCAGGATCTGATAGATTTTGCTGTTGTGAATCATGATCAAGCTGCCAAACCCTCTGAATACCAACTTAGCAGCATTTATTGAAGAGCTGTAAGAGGAACCACATACAAGGTAGGCAGAAAAGGTTGTGTCAGTTTTAAAATCCCTCTTGTCTGACTCATTTATGTTACACTGTTACACAAAGTGTGGTGGCTATGATTTTTTGTCTTTTCAAAGTTTGTCCAGCTTCCATTTCCTTCTGTCACGTGGCAAGGCTGCAGTACAGCATGCCATTTTAACTAAAATGGTATTGAAATACTAATTGCTTTGTCTCAAATTTTATCTCTTTGAAAGAACATGCATTGGATTTCATAATTCTCAGTCCTTTTGGGCATTTCTGACAATATCATTTTTGGTTTTTTTAACCAAGAAAATTTGGTTGTAAACAATGTCTGTGTTCCTGTATGTGCCAGATGAAACCACCAAATTTATAATGGACAGGTTGGCTGCAATAGAAACACCTCTTTTCTCTCTGTAAAGAGAAATGACTTCTCTCACTGAATACTGTAGAAATTTCAAGGAAGATTCTCTCACCTGTGAAACAGAAGAATGATTATTCAAATCTCGTCTTTTCCAGGAGCTGTTCATTTTCCCACTGAAACAATTCCCACTTTTAACTGTAGCCTTGAACCATAATTTAGTTAGGGAGAATCATTTTGAACTCTGTTGCTCTAGCTATGAGATCTTGGCCTTTTCTTATTGTTGTGGGGTTTGTTTTAATTTTATCAGAAATAACTACTTTACCTCCCCGGTCATTGCAAGTGTAAAACTCTGTCATAAAAGTGACAAACTTCGAATATCCCTGTTTTTTGTCTATGTTCAATATAGTTTGGCCAGACCAGAGTATCTCATCCTCTGAGTGCAGAAGCACCAGCATTCATTGCGGGGGGGAAAAAAATGTGATTGTACATAATACCTAGTCCCCTAGGCTGGCTCAGTACAACCAATCCTGGAAAAAAGGAAAATTAATCTATGTCAGCCCAGCATGATTTCTGAACTGGTAAATCTTAATGGCAAAATAAGTCAAGCACAATGCTGTGCTAGTGCAGTTATACAGCTTCCACACCTTGAGCAGCAGCACGGTGCTGTACGTCCCCCGTTGAAAAGCCAGTGGTGCTGTTTGGTGCACTGTGTTCCGTTATACGATGCAGACATAGCACATGCTATGCTAGGTAAAAGATAATCCTTTCAAGTTTTGGAAATGCTTATAGAATTACCCCAGAGCAGAGACTATATCTCAGAAGAAACTTCAATGCTTATCTTTTCACCTTCCAGAAGTGTTGTGTAGGGTGTTTATGATTGAGATTGTGTCCTGTAATTGCATTACTTTAGGGAATTATTAGGTCTTTCTTAGCAGCATGTTCAGGGTGTTCCCGTTTGTTCACATTCTAACAGTCCTCTGAAAAGGAAAGATTAAGGAGGGAATATTATTCTAATATATTGCCTTTTTTTCTGTTACGATTCTGAGCTTGGATTTTTTTTTTTTTTTCAGAAGTGGTGGTGATGGTCCTGATATTTACAAAGGAAAAATCTGCTCCTTAAAAGCACGAGTAAGGCAATCTGTAAAGGTCATTCATCTTACATTGCATATTTCCAACTGTGTAGGAATTTTCATAAGGTCCTTATAATTGCATATGGTTTTAAATACTATTTTGAGTAGTAAAATTTCTAACAGTAATTTTTATGATTCAGTAGAATAATGCAGTTTCCTTCCAGTCTTGTTGAGTAATTTAAGTTATAATTCTAATAAAATTATTGCAGATATTACCAACCAAGTTTTTATTTGAATTTTCTAAGGAGTTGGTTTCTTTGAGCCGCTTTAAGTGATTGAGAAGTAAGAAACTTGAAACATAAAAATGCTTTATTTTCTTCACTCCTAAGTATTGGGGCGAAATATTATAAAATTTTAACAAAATTACATTAATCAGCCAAGGTGGATCCAGTTGGTCTCCTAGTTAACAACTAAAAAAAAAAAAAAAAAAAAAAAAGGTTCTCTGGAACACAGTAGAAACAATATACCTTTTATATTGTAAATAATACTATATTTCTATGTGTGATTATTTTGAAGAGTGGTTTGCTTACTAACTGAATTTTAATTCTTTCCTTTCTCTAAGGCACTGTTGATTGACATGGAGGAGGGTGTGGTAAATGAAATTCTGCAGGGACCATTGAGGGATGTGTTTGATAGCAAGCAGCTTATCACAGATGTTTCTGGTTCAGGAAACAACTGGTGAGAACCTCTTCAGAAAGCGTTTCTTAGCAACTGATTAGATGGCATTTGAAAAGGGAAATTATAACAGTAGCTTTCTGGTTCATTCTACTGCACCTGGGGAGCTGCAGCATATTACCAGTAAACTTTGGAGTCACTATTGCCTGGAGGAGGGCTTTGAAAAGCCTTTGCAAAAGGGTAATTCTGCTGATATAGATACATCATTTTGACTATTTTTTTCTTCCTCTTTTTTGATTTTCTTTTTCAAAATAACATGCTTTTTATTTTTTTCTTTGGTATTCAGCTGCTTCCATAGCTCAGTTGAAGCCATAATCCAGTTTGAGACTGTGCAGCTAGTGTGGAAGTGAGATATATGAACAAATGCACTTCTGATTTCTAAGCACCACAGTGTCTGGCTTTGTACATATAAACTATATTACCTAAAAGAGAAATTCAGAAAAAGATTGATTTACATAGGGAATTCCAAATTGTCACCGAGACCTTAATGTGCCTCTAATGCTCAGTGCACTACAAACCGGAAAGCAAATCGTCAGCAGATGTACTGAAAGACAGTGCAATACAGGGATAAAGCATCCTGTAACTTCACCATCTAGCAGGCAAGTGTGTTGAAAATTAGCTGTTTGGGGTTTTTTAATTACTGGTAGCAGCTGCCTCGCATAGTACTCAAAGATCAGTACCTGTGTTACATAGGGACATCCTTATTAAGGAGTGTATGACTTTGGTTTCATAATTAGAATTTGATCATCCATTGTGGGAGTTTATTTCCTTATTGGTACAAAAATAACAGTGCACACTCCAAAGCTGTGAACGTAGGGCTACTCGCATCCTCAAAATTAAAACCATATCCTGACTCCCATGATGTAGTCACAGCTTGGCAGTGCTCACAAATTAGGTGTTGCACCCAGCTCTGAACTTTAAAATGTCAAGTAGGAGGAGTTAAAATTAAAAAATGAAAGACTGATTTATTGTTGGATTTTTTTCTGTTAAAGTACTTTTCATCTCCTCAGGGCTGTAGGTCATAAGCTATATGGCTGTCAGTACCGGGAAAACATTGTTGAAAAGCTGAGGAAAACTGCTGAACATTGTGACTGTCTACAGTGTTTTTTTGTAATTCATTCTATGGGAGGTGGTAAGTAATTTTTTTTCTGGTTAGTATGATTGCACCAGCCACAGATGAGAAGGAAAACCTGGATCTTGAAAAGATGATCAGTGTAATAATCTACATCATTCAGAATGCAGAATAAGAAGTTTAACACAGTCCAATTAGGTGGACCTGTAATTATTTATTAATTGTTTTGTTAGAGCACTGAGGAGCCCTAATTGTGAACTAAGTGCTACCCAGAACAAAAATATGACTAAAATTTTAAATACAAGGCAGTGGGTGGATCAAGACAGGTACCAAATACAGGGAAACACAGGTATTGCTGATAAGAAGGGAGAGTGGCCTCAGGACACCAACATCATTGTTGTAATCAAATTATTTTTAATCGTGAGAAAAGAGTTTTCTGAAAGGCTTTGAAGGAAACTTCTAATGTTGCTTGACTTCAGAAAAAGTTCTCTTTTTCTGTGTTCCTCCCACGTAATTCTCTTTAATCCAGGTTAGCTACTTTGTTAGTAAATTAGAAGGGCGAATCTCTTGCAGTGACAATTTTGTCATTACTGCGTTGCCACTAAGCCTTCCTCCCCCAGAAACATGGGGAGAGCGTGTTATGGTTCTGATATGGAAAAAGACACAGAAAATAACTCTTGGTATTGAAGCAAGAGTTTTGTCAAGGGCTGTTTTTGTGGCCATTTGCTTAATTTGAGAGACCTTGCCTACGTTGTTTCTGTTATTGCAGAAAATTGCTGTCTTGCTCATAGGTGCAATTGTCTGCTGCTGAGAACGTTAGCTGTCCAAGACAGAAAAAACACAGTTCAGTTCTTTGATTTGAACTCAGTGCTGTGTGCTTAGTGCTAGTAGGAAAAAAGCGTGTTTGCTGGGGAAAAAGGGTTGTTCTGTTTTCATTGAAGAATAGGAAAACTTTATAAAGAAACATCAAAGGGAAGATAAATAATTGTTTGGGCAGTTCAGTGTTTTAAAATAAATGTTTTATTTCAAAATTCAAATTAAAGATTTTAAAATAAGAAATAAAAATACTAGGTCAGAGAAATGTTGGCCTTTTGATTTGCAGAAATTTTTGAAATCGTATACTTCATCCTGTCTGGTATACTATGGGAAATACTTTTATCACTTAATTATTTTGCTGTCTGGGAAAAAACCTCCCTGCCTTAATTTACATCTGAGTAGCCTTCAGTGTCAGCCAAATGCTTCAGAAAATGTTCATTAATATATATAATTGAAAAGTTGTATGTTTCTAATAAGAAATAATGTTTCTAATATGTTTCAACTTAAAGCCTAAGATGACATGGGGAACCTTTTGTCTTCTCTCATTCTCTCTTCATTCATAATTAGGGACAGGATCTGGTCTTGGAACTTTTGTATTAAATTTGCTTGAGGATGAATTCCCAGAAGTATATAGATTTGTTACTGCAGTTTATCCCTCTGGTGAAAATGATGTTATTACTTCTCCATATAACAGTGTTCTGGCTATGAAGGAGCTTAATGAACATGCAGACTGTGTGCTACCAATAGAGAATGAAGTAAGAAATAACATTCTGTTTCTGTCAATTTCTTTTTTGTTAGACTGCACATAGGAAGTGTTTCTTCCTTCTGTGTATTGATTTGAGTACCAAGTCTTAAAAAGCGTAGTGTTATTTTTTAAAGTAATAATTGAAGTCCTAAGTCACTTGCAGGCTTTTGAAATTAATTAATATGGGTATCGTTAAGAGGTTGCTCTGCCCCTTCAAAGTAGTATAGAGTGAAATTTTTTTGTCTGTTTCAAGGTGAACAGTGAAAAGCTTCTATTTACTGAGTCTGAGAGTCTTATATTGTTTTAGCAATCAATTTATGCATAGTATTAGTAGAGTCCTGTGAGGGAAATGACTAACCACTCCAAATTCCCACAGACTTTACTGATTAATGGTATGGGCATCATGGGCACAACTGACCACACAAACAGCTAGACTAATTTAAATCTAACTTTGACTGTCTTGCTGTTTGCTTATGAAACAAGCCAGAGAAAATGGAATATATTTAGAAAATATACTTTGTGCTTTCACAGGAATTAGAAGAGTTTAAAATGTAATTTTAGAAGGTGACAGTTTTGAACAGTTGAATACAATTCAAACTTTTGAGTCAAGCTGTGTACATGTTCGTGACATCTAAGGAACAGACTTTTAGAAACACTTCAGTCAATTGGGATTGGTTAAATGTTGAACTTACATGTATCAAAAGTATAATCTCTGAACTAATAGTACCATGTCTTAGCTTTTTCTTTAAGATTAATTGAAATTAAAAACAGAGGTATTGAATTTAAAAGCTCTGTGCTCAAGACTTCTTGTACGCTTTTTTCCCCCTCTCAAAGTCTCTATTTGATATAGTTAATAAAATTCATCAGATGATCAATTCTGGGAAGCTGGGATCAACTGTGAAGCAGAACAGCTTGGTAACATCGAGTGCAAGCAGTGCAAAAACTGTACAAGAGAAGCCGTTTGATGCAATGAATAATATTGTAGCCAACTTGTTGCTGAACCTGACAAGGTAAAGTTACAGGTTATTCATCTGTAAAAGTAGTATTGGTAGAGGCGGTGTGTGCTGCAAATATGCAGGTCTGCATATTCATACTCAAATAATAATTGTTTTCCAGTTGATGGGAGAATTTTTAAGAATTTGTTACTAAATGTTAAAGTATTTGTAAGTATCCGGATTGCAGTGGTGTTGCTCTAGCCATGAGAGTCTTAGAACTGAAGAAACGGTTTATAGGCAGAAGGATATTGTCTTCCATTAATGCCCAGGGAGACTTGCCTTTCTAGGCCAGTTGTATTTTATAAATACCATCAGACCACTTTTGCTCCTGAACTGTCTATTGCTGCAAGAAACTCCTGGTGAAATACACTTCTGGAGCCTTGGCCTGCTTTTCTTTTAAACTGTTTGTCAGGAATGCTGAATCATGCATGTTTTATTGTTTTGTGATTGCCTGTTTGTTAAAACTGGTATTCAGCAGCTATGTTCCCTTACTGGAAAACAGTGCTAAGGACTACAGTGGGTAAGCCTAAAATCTCATTCTTGATGATTAATTACTCTATAATGAGAAGTGTAAGGAAATAAGATATAGCACTGTTACTGCCAAATGTGAAAGCTTAGTAATTATACATGAATAGTTTCTTGACCACTGTGTTGCTTTACTGTTTCATTATTGTGGGGAACAATTGGAAAATAGATACAATGAATGTTTACCTTAAAATAGTTTACTTAATTTGTAACAATTTTATAACAGCTTATTAATTTTTCAGCTCTGCTAGGTTTGAAGGTTCCCTTAACATGGATCTTAATGAAATCAGCATGAATTTGGTTCCATTTCCTCGACTTCATTACTTGGTTTCAAGCTTGACTCCTCTATATACATTGGCTGATGTTAATGTACCTTCTAGAAGGTGAGAAAAAAAATATTATGGAAACTTTACATTTGAAGCTTTATTTCTGATTCTTCTGTAGTTTTCACTTTAAAAATTCCATTCCATAGCAAAACTAAAGGTAGAATTTCTAAAAGTTGTAAGTCTGCCACACTTTCAAATTTGTCATGCTAATTTTGAGAACATACTTTGTCCCTTTTCTGTGTACTAGTTGAACAAGTAAACTTGAAACATATTTTTGTTATATCTGCTGAGAAATGTTTCTATTGGAAAAATGTATTACTTAAATGATAAATAGAACCCACTCCACAAGTTCTTTTCAGTAATAGTTTGCAGTTGACTCACAAAATACTGTAAAGACAAACATGCAATTAAATTAGACTCCTTGGGAAGTAATGGCACCTTCAGTCTGGAGATGCAGTGAGTCTATATTTAACAGCTTGTTGTAGCAATAACCTGATGCTTGTCAAATTTTGTGAGATGATTTATCCCATTGACATGGCAGAAAAATAATGTGGCAGTTGAAATAGATTTCACTGGTTTTGGTAAGTTCAGTCAGCAAAAGGTCAATAGAGTCATCTAAAGGTAAGTCATGGAAGTATGCAAAGCAGAGAAGAGGACAAGACCACCCCTTTTCTGCAATAGCAAGTTGTGACAATCAGTTGGATCTCTTGAAACCATTCCCTGAGGAGACAATACAGTGCTGGAGGGAAGGCAGCAGACTGCAGGGAGATGCTCAGTCAGTCGTGTTTCAGAATTAGGTGGGAATGGTAGTATTTTTGTCTCGTTTATTTAGTTATTTTTTAATAAGCAGATTGTGGCAAAAGTGATTTAAAAAAAAAAAAGTAGATATGATAGATGCAGAGAGTTTAGAACAAATAGAATAGCTTAGATGTTATGGGTCCATAGAGACCTCATGACACCATCTTTGATATCCCACAGTACAGTGGAACTTGCTTAAGGAGGTGAAGAGAGGAAGAATATGGTCTACTGTGTCATCTTTTAAAGCAGGCATACATGATAAAATCCTAATAAGTATAGTCTGTCTTATATCATTAATCAGAATTAATACAGCTATATGATTCATTGATCTGTTTAAATAGTAAAGTGTGACAGACAGATGATCAGTTCTGTAAGGGTCAGCAGCACTTTGGTATCCCTTGTCAAATCTTTCACAAGCAGCAATATTTTGAGTCTGCTCAAATTGTCTTATGACCAGAACCTCAAATATTTAATTCCTTTTACATGTTTTAATACTCTAAAATTTCCTTAATAAAGGTCTCTTAGTCTGTACAGTTGTCCGACTTCAGACTCAACAGTGGTTTGTAACATGAAGGTAGAAGAGAAGGAAAAATGGATCTGGTCTGTTTTTAAAAACTTCTAATGCAAACATACGTACATAAAAAGTTTTGAATCTTTTCTCCTGTCATTCTTGGTCCCAGGTTAAATGTACCTTTGTCTTCAGAATTTTATGGACCTTTAAACCCTGAAGGTGGGCATTCTGAACTTTCGTAGCCTGCTTTAGTAAGAGTAGATAACTGTTTTCTTTCCACCTAGGTTGGATCAGATGTTTTCAGATGCTTTTAGTAGAGATCATCAACTAATTCAAGCAGATCCAAAGCATAGTCTGTACCTTGCCTGTGCACTTCTTGTTCGAGGAAATGTACAGGTTTCAGACCTTCGCAGAAATATTGAAAGGTTTGTACTCTACACCAAGTAGTCATGGTATTTGTTGTTGAAACTTTTGTCAGTTGTTCAGGGCACTCTCACTTTTCATCTGAAGAATTTCAATACCAAATCAGTTTGCTCAGAAATATTTATCTTAATTTCAGGAGGGAAAAAAAATAATTTACTTAAGTTAGAGTAAGTCACAGGATACTTGGATTTCCAAATAAAGGGAGCTGACTAGATGTCCCTGTGCTGCTCCTCTCATTCTCAAAAATGCAAAAGAAAGCAAAGCCCAACCTTCCAAAGATCTCCTGGGGAATAGGTTCTTTGGTAGAAGTTTGTTTTTTCTGAATGGAAGCCTGCTCTCTTTCACGGTTACTATTGTGTAGATAGGGAATCATCCTTATTTTAATGATTCTGTATTGTTAACACTGTTTTCTACCTTTTACACTGTTGATCTATATAGTTGTAACAGGAAAGATGGGCAAGCTTCACATATGGGATGGATTTTACAGGCAGACAGGGACATGTGGGGAAAACTTCTGAGAAGCACAAGCATTTTACTTCCAAACTATAGGTATACTGATTGTCCCTGCACAGTATTGATCTGCTTCTCTCCTGAATCTCTGAGTGCTTGCTTTTACAGAAATAGATGTGTGTAACTTTACTTTTCAAACCCTGATACATTAAATTAAACAAAATCAGTGTTCGCAGTTTTAATTCAAAATACAGTATTTTAGTCTGAAGTCTGAAATGTCTTATTTAAAATGCTAGTTATAACTATCTGTCTTAGTCCTGAAAGCTTCAATGTTAACCTTTTCAGACTGTTTGTTAACTAAGGAGCTTTATTCTTTGTGTTCTTTGTTTTGCCGAGGTAACCGTAAATTTTTGTATCGCAGGTTGAAACCTTCCCTGCACTTTGTCTCCTGGAATCAAGAGGGCTGGAAGACTGGTTTGTGTTCAGTACCTCCTGTGGGCCATTCCCATTCACTTCTGGCTTTAGCAAACAACACCTGTGTGAAACCAACTTTTATTGAACTTAAAAACAGATTTATGAAGCTCTACAAGAAAAAGGTACAACTCTGTCATCATTATAACATCCGTAGCCACTGATCATTGACATCTTGTATTATTGGGAAACACGCCTTAGCATCACAAAGGGACTGCTTAAAAGTAACAGCCCAAGATTTTTATCTGTGTTGCCTATCAAGGAATCATTCCAACAGCAGCTTTGTAAAAAGGGTACACCCCTTATTAACCTGTACCTACCAGACAATATACTGACTTTCCTCAGCCATGAGGCAATATCTGTCAGATCTGCCTACCAGTTTGTATTGGCTGCCAGCTGCCCACCAAGCTGTTCTCTCCCCCTCCTGAGCAGGACAGGGGTAGAAAATGGGATGAAAAGCTCATGGGTCAAGATAAGGACAGGGAGATCACTCACTGATTACCATAATGGACAAAACAGGCTTGACTTGGGAAATATTAATTTAATTTATTGCCAATTAATAACAGAATAGGATAGTAAGAAATAAAACCAAAACTAAAAAGACCTCCTCCCTGCCCCAAGCAGCACAGGGGGATGGAGAATGGGGGTTGTGATCAGTCTACAACACTTCATCTCTGCCACCCCTTCCTCCTTATGCTTTTCCCCTGCTCCAGCATGGGGTCTCTCCCACAGGGTACAGTCTTTCATGAACTGCTCCAACATGGGTCCTTCCCACAGGCTGCAGTCCTTCAAGAAGAGACTGTTCCAGCATGAGTCACCCATGGGATCACAGGTCCTGCCAGAAAACCTGCTCCAGTGTGGGCTTCTCTCCACAGGCAGCAGTTCCTGCCAAGAGCCTCCTACTGCATGGATTCTCTGTGGGCCACAGATTCATTGATGCACATCCACCCGCTGCAGCATGGGGTCTTCCATGGGCTGCAGTGTGGACATCTGCTCCACTGTGGCCTTCTGTGGGCTGCAGGCGGGCAACCTTATCCACCAAGGCCTTCACCACAGGCTGCAGGGGAATCTGGTCCAGCACCTGGAACACCTCCTTCTCCTGCTTCACTGACCTTTACAGGGCTGTTTTGCTCGCACTTTTCTCACTCATCTCTTTCACAGCTGCTACACACCATTTTTTTTACCCCTTCTTAAATAAGTTATCACAGAGGCACTCCCAGCATCCCTGATGGGCTCAGCTTTGGACAGCAGCAAGTCCATCTTGGAGCCAGCTGGCATTGGCTTTGTCCAACATGGAGGCAGTTCCTGGTATCTTCTCACAAAAGCCACCCCTGCAGCCCCGCACTCATCTCTGCTACCAGAACCTTGCCATGTAAACCCAATACCCAGTTTGGTCAGATGTACCCAAGAAGACAGAATATGAAAAGATGGATGTGTAAGAAATCAGTAATATTGACTGATTCTGTAGGGGATTGTACTAAATTGAACAAGTATTTAAACAAGGGATGTCATGATATAAGTCTTTAAATCTACTTTCTACAGTGCTTGCACTCCGCTCGTCACTGCAGGCTAAATGATACTTATTGAGCCAAAGGAATTGGGTTCCAAGAAAAAGGGTAATACTGAATTCTTTGTATTCTTACAGGCTCACCTTCACCATTATCTGCATATAGATGGGATGGAGCAAAGTTGTTTTTCTGAAGCCATATCATCTTTGTCTGACCTAATAGAAGAGTACAATGAACTGGATGCCACAAAAGGTGGGCCTAGAACAGATCCATCAAGACTGAAGATAGCTGTGTAAAGCAGGAAGAACTGATTTTAAAAGGAAAAAAAAAATCCCCTAAGCAGCCAACCACTTCAGTTAACCAGAGTGAGTTGCAATGTGCCTAGCTGTTGTCGTTCCAAGGTGAGACGGGGACAATGGCTTCCTCAGCGCTCTGAAAGGTATCATACTAAGTGAGAGGCACAGCCTGTAAGAAGGATTTGAAGGCATCTAATTATGTTGGATATCAGTAATTCCTGTCTTTCTAACTGTAGAGTAAATTGGCGTACCATATGCCGTAAAGAGAAGAAACAGAGGTTGTAGCAGCCAAAAAAATTAGTTCTTATCTCAGACTTTGAGCTTATGGTAAACTAAAGGCAGGCCTTGCTTCAAAGAAAGATTGCTGTTGCTAGATTTCTTTTTTAACAAAAGGAAGTCCACATAGTCTTTTCAAAGATGAAAGAAGCCTCTCATGAAACTGGTTTCTTACACTTTGCAGGATAGTAGTCATTTCAGAATGCTCTAAGCTGTTTCCGTAGCTTTAATATTTTTGCTCCCATGTTGTACTTGGCTGTATGAGAGCATTCCGAGTTGATGGAATGAAACAATTGCCAATGAAAATTAGCAATATCAGAAAATTCAACAAAATACATTGTTTCAAGTATTATACTTGGAGTATTAATTAATATATTTTAGTGATTCATATTCATGAATGCTGAGTTGCACTTGATAATGAGATAATACAATATACCTCTGAGCAAACCATGCACTTATAATGAAGTTTTAATGACTGTTTGGAGAACAAAGTTTATATGCTTAAAAGAATGTAAGTAAAGTAGATATTTTAATATTTATAATTACCAGGGTAAGTAGATTTTTATATTACAGTAAAAACTTTTACAAAATAGAACGTACAGCTATTTCCAGTTGTTTGCCAGCCTTGACTGTGGTAGAACAGCAAGACTAGTGAGCTGTTAGATATTGCAATGGATCAATACAATGATTTCTTAAAGCCTGAAGTCTTTCTAGCAGAGTTGGAGTGGGTGTATAAACAAGCACAATTTTCAGTGTATAAGTCCAGAAGTATTCAATAAAACATAGTGACAACAATTGTTGAGAGATTTTTTTTTAAGAAAACATTTCTAAAAATAATTTCCTTGAAATGTTGCATGTGTTATCTGCAGATGCTGTCTTATTTGTTCCTTTACAAGTGTATTGTTTATATTCACAACACCAGAGAAAGATTATCTGCTGAGCTTAAAGTTGACTCTTCCTGTTTGAAATCACATTGGTGTGTTTTACTGTTGCAGACACATAGTAGTAAAAAATGTTAATTTGAGAATCAAGAATGATAGATGAAGTATTACAGGGTAATATATTTTTTTCTAATAGGTTAATCGGAGCATCTGTGAGTTTACATGTATTTGTCTTTGTGGGCAACAACTTGTTACAGTGGGGTACGAAGCTGGCATGCTGTGCCTTTTTAATTCCCAGAAGTTCTTGTTTTGACAATACCGGTGTTATATACATCCTTCTCAAGAATGTACTTCCATATATGAAAACAATCAGGTTTAAAAAGATCCACTCTTACTTGCATTTTCCAGACACAGTTTAAAAAACTTAATATCCGCATATGTAGTTTCACTATAAACATTGCCGTGGTAGAGGGTGACGCTCACTCTTCAGGGTGTGAATGTGCTGTTGTGCTCTCAGGATGTTACAGTCAATGGTGTAATTTGTCATAAAATTTTGAGTTCAGAAAATATATCTCCTGGAGCACTGCACATCTTCTGACATACACACGATGTTATCCACATCAACTTCCACTTAAAGAAGCCTTCATTGGGGCACTGAAACTGCACAGTGATCATTTTGGACTTGTTAGGTATGCAGCACCTCTTGTCCAAGCACACCCCACAGAAAGTTAGTTTGTAGCTTTGAGTAGTTGAGCATCCAGAAAAAACTAGTTTCTCTGCTGTAGGAAGCTGGAATGTTGGTTGACATGTTTTTCCTTTTGGAATCTTTAATATAAAAACAAAGAAAAGCTTGAGGTTTTTACACATTAAAAACAGAACATTTAAGAAAAAAACTGCAACGCTTACATAGAAATATCTTGGAAATTTCTCCTTCTGCAAGCTGACTTATTTTTCTTTACCAGTCAACAAACAGAAAATATTTTCTGAGTGAGCACCAGGACAGCACTAACAGCACTTATATTTCAGGACATTATATTGGGTTTTTTTAAATTACACATCTGTAGTTTACTGTTGAAACTTGAAGATTGAAGGTAGGAAACAGAAGAGTTATTTTAAAACCCTCAAAAAAAGGAAGAAGTAATTTTATATTGGTTGTTGCTAATACATCCATTTTTCCATTACTTTGAGTATTTTCATTTTCTATTAGGAAGTCATTTTACATTAGAAAGTACCTTTATTGTCTTCAGTATATCAGCCAGACAAGGCTGGATGATGCATAATCTCTTTTCTTTTTTCATTTCACATTTTCTGTTGTCGTTGGTCACTCTGCTGGACATGCCTACGCCACAGGTCCTGGAACAGGCTGTCCAAGGAGTTGCCTGTACTAGGCACTTTTTCTTCAAGACTAGTGGTAAGCTTCTGTAAGCTAAGACACAGCAATATATTATTTATGCAGCAGAACAGCCCCAAAAGGATTAATTGAAAATAAAAGGATAAGCATTTGATTTCTGTTCATGAAGGTGCTTTTGTAGGTAAATCTAAAAATGAGGCATAAAAAGAAGTCATACACAAGCCACCTGAGCTGCTGGTAGTTTTTACTGACACTGCATACTCAGATCCTAGCAAGGACTATGGAATTGCATGTGTTGTGTGATCCTCCAGTTTAATGTGATGCAATAGAAGTGTTATGTGGAGAAAGTTATTTGTGGAATTTTTATGAAATTTCTAGAATGGAAGAGACACTGAAAATTGTTTAAGGCCCAGCATCACTTGAAAAGGAGTGCTGCAAACATTACTCTTGGTTTCTTTGTAGATACAGTGAAGGCTTTAAATTTTGTATTGATAAGTAAAATTTTGCAGTCACATCTAGATATTACCAAAAAGCCTGTTTTCTGATGGATTGGGGCTGGATTAGGTGGAGTATACTTGAAAAAATAAAATTGCAGTGCAAATGTTAATGATAAAACTGCAAAAAAAAACCAAAACCTGTGCATTTAGGTAAGAGCACAAGCAGAATTACAAGAGTAGCTGGAAAGTAAGCAGCAATTTAAATACTCCATTGCAGCAAGCAGATTGAAAGCCTGTCACAGATCTGCAACAAATAAAGTGAAGTTAAATAGGCATTTATACTTGGTATGTTTTTAAAGTATGACCTAGGTACATTCCTGTGTGTCTAAATTAGGTAAATAGAACTGTGAAGGAAAGACAGAAAACAAAGCAAGAGCAGTGAAATGAAACTTGGCACTTGTTATGCACACTAACAGGAAAAAGACTTTTTGAAACAAGTATTGGCCCATTGAGCCATTCATGCACAAGCTGACACGATACGTCTGCTGTGCTGCAGAAGGGAAGGGGGAAGACCTCACTTTGAAACAAAAATTTCAAGGTGCTCTTCTTCAGAGGGTTTGTATCACCTGAAGAATAGCATCCTTCAGCACTCACCACAGGGACAGGCTGTTGGGTCCCTGAACCAAGGCAAATAGGAAGTGTGCTTTGCAAGCTGAGTGTCTTTTCTCAAGGTTATGTCACACAGTTGATTCAAATTCCTGAATCAATGCTGTGAGGTGCAGTATTTCGGTCAGTGACAGAGTTATTGAAGGTTGGACTTCAGCTTTTGGATCTGCTGAAGCACTACAAAGTAAGTGGCTTAATGCTGTTCTCCAGGTATCTGAAATGCAGCTCCCCAACTGATATTTCATGGGGTCAGATGGTTTGGCTGCCGTTGTTTTCAAGGTGTTATGTTCTCTCTTTGATCAGATTAACAATGTTCTCTAGAAATTGTCTCTTCATTTGAAGTCAGTCGCCTTACCGAGTATGTGTTTATATGCAGCATTAAGTTTATTTCTGTAAAAAGGCTTTGATACTAGTTATAGGTATTGTATCAGAATTTTGATGTAAAGATGAGCTTTTTATACAAGTTAGCAAATTTTTTTTGCTAACTTGTATAACAACTGCTAACATATTAAAAGTTGTCCAAGCTGAACTTCACATTTTGTAAGTGGGTCTGTTTATCTGCAGATTGACTTATGTGTGTCTGCTTATTTATTCAGCAGTCTTTTATGAAGGTTTTCTGATTAGCTTTGCAATCCTTCTAGTTTTATTTTATTGATCCATGATGATGATTCAGGCCATAATTTCCTCACAATTCAAGCTACCACCAAATAAATGGCTCAGCTTTCTGTTACCCACATGAGTTGTAACGAAGATGAGTGCAACCGTGGAAAGTTGCACAGGGAAGGAGACAGCACAAGAGCAGGCAGCAGTGGCCAGGGTAAGCCCAGGATAGCGGCTTCTGGCAATGGTGCTTCCTTAAAGTGAAAAAGGACTGCAGTGTTAGCAGCAGAGTAAGAGTGAGGTTAAAGGGGATATCAGCTGACCCTGGCAGAACTCCATGGATAAGTTTGTGTGCGCTTTTGATCAGTCTGAAAAGAGAAGAAATTGGAAGGAGCATTGTCCTTGCAGTGACCTGAAATCTTGTGAGTTCAGGAAAGCCACTAAGGCAGTTTTTGTAATTTTCTGCTTTCTGTTGAAAGAGGCCTGCAACGTGTTCATGTATGTATGTGAAAACCAAGACTCCCTACCACCACAAAGCAGGAGAAAGTGAGGCAGCTCCCAGGTTGTGAAATGACTGTCCACCAGCAGCCCTAATTGGTCTTTATCTGTTGAGTAGTAAACCTCTGCTGAAAGATAGGTTGAATCACGGAATGGTAAGGGGTGGAAGGGACCTCAGGAGATAATCCAGTCCAACTCCTCTGCCAAAGCAGGTTCACCTAGAGCAAGTTGCACAGGAAGGCTTCCAGGCAGGTTTTGAACATCTCCAGAGATGAAGACTGCAACCTCTCTGGGCAGCCTGTTCCAGTGCTCTGTCACCCTCACAGTAAAGTGAAGGTACCCTTGGCCAGTTCCCTGGTGACAGAAGCCAAAAAGCTTTTTGCTTTTCATATTCATCAGGTTTAGATAAAAGAATCTGTGACATAAGAGAAGTAATTGGGACAGACCTGTCACCCTGGCAGTGGCCTTCAGCAAGAACTGAGAAATTGGCCGTGTGCTGCTGGCCTAGCTGCTGCAGCCAGGGACACTAAATGCCGCAAGTCATGCGCAGAAAAGTTTACCAGTGTAGCCAAGCCCACCTGACATCAGTCTGTAGTTTGTTGATTGAAGCTGCTTGTGCTGTCCATGCCCACAGGTGGATTGTCCAGTCTTCTTTCTGTCCGTGACCCTGGCGCAGGGACTTGCTGCTAATCTTGGTGTGAATACAGGTGTACATCCAATTGCACCACTGACACACAGGCACTTATAAAGTGGGCTAGGGTGGAAGGTCTGCCCGTTAAGATAATAAACTCCATTGAGTTCACATCCTACAGCTATCAGATCTGCAAATGACAAACAGCAGTTACAGACACAGGAGGAGGATGTGGTTCCCACTTAAGAGCATTAAAATGTGATCAGCCTTTACTGTACCCACAGCTTTGAGTTGTACATCTTTTTTTTTTTTGTATTTGCGCTCAGTGATAACTACAGCCACCTGACTTTAAATTGGTCATCAACACGTCTGCAAATAACAGGCTTGTGGAAAATGACCTGATTTCACTCACTCATGTTCAGGCAAGTTTAAAGACAGTCCCAGGCCTAACCCAGATTCTCTAACTGAGCAGTTGAAGTCTGAATGGGGATAAATTGCCTAGCACACAGCTGTGCAGCACCAGCAAGCAGAGGTTTCCTCCAAAACCATTCACCTGCGTGGTCCCACCCTCCTGGATTTCAAGAAGAGAACATAAAAGAGCAACTTACATGCACACACGCCTGTTTCATACCTAGGCTTGTCTTCTGAGTAGTCACAGTAGAGGCCTTTGTGGGGATCACAGACGTCTGCTTCATTGCAGGTCTCTCCTGATTGCTTGGCACAAACCTTACAGCAGCCACAACCATCCTTCACCAGGCTTACTCCAGGGGTGCAGTTTGGCACAGGTGGGCATCTGCATGGCCAGTGACAAAGCTCCTTGCGCTGGTGGACTTCACCAGTTTCTGAAGGTTTTTCTCCAAGCTTCACTGGTGGGCTGTGGAAAAACTTACGCACAGTGGGATATTTTGAGAGCTGAATGCATTATGCATAGTTGACATAGCATAAAATGAAGTTGGAATGAAAAAAAAACGGTGAAGTTTTATGAAGACATTTAACATTTCTTATCTCACCGGATACAAAAAGTGAGATGCTGTGAGGTTTGGGTAGGAGACAGAGGACCAATTTCATCAGTGGCTGCCATGTAGTGAGGTGTCATTCCACTGGTGAGCGTGGCCTACTGTTTTTATGAAATACAATTCACAGCTCTTTCCTTTGCCTTCAATAGAATAAAACCTGTAGTAGAGCTTAAGTAGGGAAAAAAGTGTTTTAAAGTAGATGGTGGATTTATTTTAAATATTCCTTCCCACAAACCTATCAAATTAATTATCTTTTGATTCTTCCCACTGTTTGATAGCCAGCCACTGCCCTGTGTGCCACTTCTGATGGCAAAAGCCTTTTAAAATAGTAAACATCTTTTGAGCGTTGCTTTTGCTACCAAATCTGAGTAGCTGTTTGGGAAGGAGCATTATAGTATTCACAAATTCTCTTGTGCTAGATACAAGAATTGAAACCTAACAAGGGGGGCGAGTAGCTGCACTGAGCTTAATAGATTGTTTTTTAAGAGTTGCACGAGTGTTCATTGAATCCAGGGCTTACAGGGCAAAGACGTTTCTCTAGAAGAGATTTGTATCAGCAGTAGGAAGTCAAGATCTAGCCAGAATTTACTGTTTTCTACATTCTGTCTCAGAATTAATGTCTTTTTTTTCTTTTTTTTTTTTTTTTAAGAAAAAGATGTCCTAAGTAATTTTTGATGGGTTTATTTTCCTGAGGCATGGGGAAAGATTACGTCAGCACAGTGTGAAAGGATTTATTTGAGATAGCTATATTCGCTCGGCTTTTTTGAAGAACTACATGTAAAACGTAACAGTTTAGATCTTAGCATTAATTTTTCATTCTGGTGATTTCAGCAGAAATGCAGATCATTCATTACAGATGGCTGGATCCATAGTTAAGTGGGGGCACGCACAGCACTTGGTCACTAGTACAGTGTAAGGCTTGAGAGCTGCTTTCATCGAGCAGCTCTGCCCAAAGAGCAAGACAAGATCCAGCCCCTCATCAGGTGCCAGTAACACCATCTAGCTTGCAGAAAAAAGAAAAAAAATATGTCATAGATCTTTTCTGGAACCATGAAGCCCCACCTGTGAGTTTCTCTCTGTTCCTCCAAACTGCAGGGCTCTACTGATGTAGAAACAACCTCCAGCAGAGATGCTAAGGGAAAGCTGGGGAAGGGGTTGTTCTGCTGGGTTTCCTTTCAGTTCAGCTTTCAAACTGAAAGTATCTGCAGAATTCAGCATTTCACACGTCGTATCACATGAAAGCTCTTGCAGCATAATTGAGCCGGCCTAATTGCATACAGCAGTAAATGACCTTTTAAAAGGCTTTTTTCTACCACTAATTTCCATTTTTCACGGTCATTTACAAATATACTTACGATATCTTAATCCACAGCTACTAATGAAGCTCCAAAGTAGTAGCTTTCAAGCTCCTTTGGCTGAATGATTTTTAAGATACATATTAATTCACAGAGGCGATTCATATAATAAACGAATATTAAACAATGTCGTATGGTATTCTGTGCAGCATGCAGAAGATAGTTTCATAAATGTGTTATTTTCTTAACCATTTTCTAATACAGGATTTCTTCTAATAATTTTTACCAAAATGCAGCAATAATATAGAAACAACTGACTTAGGTATACTTTTTTTAGGCAGCTAAGCCTTTCTCATAAACTGTAATGTTAATTTGATGAACGTGTGCATTGCAATGTAAAGCTACTTAAAGGCTTGTTCTGGAAAAAAGGTACATGGAAAACAGGTGTTCCTGTACATTTAGCAGTGCTTAAGACTGTATGGTTACTTTAGGAAACTCACTTTCTTGCTACTTTTATACTTTTTAAACACAATCTTATTAGGAATTTGGCCATGTACCAGCTCTATGAGGTTATGTGGCTTAAATCAGATACTGTATTTCAAAATGGGTATGTGTAGCAGGAAATAACCTGTGTGCTTTGACAAGTATGTTTAATTTGTATTACAAATTTAAATGTAATTTAAATCTATAGAATTCTACCTAAGCAAGTGATTTTTCTCTCCTTTTATGGAAAAATGTCAACTGAAATGTGTGACACTACAAAGCTTGCCGGTAAGAAAAACACTATCAGGCAATTATCTGACAGTTCTAACTGTGGAATTACTGAAAAGCTCAGTCTGCTTGAAAAATCTTCAAAAATCTATTAAGCTACAATGAAAATTTAAATTTTCCTTGTAAAGTTTACAGGCCAAATATTTTTCTAATTCTTGCTTCCCAAAGTTTCCATACCAAACCTATCCACCTCACACAAGCCTACTGCATACTTTTCTTGATCCTATGGGCAGACCAGAAAATGAGACCATTGTGTAGGAACTCTTCATGTGGTGTTGTTTGTTTTCTTATGTTTTAAAGATTGAACAAGGTCTGTATGGCGTAAACAAGCAAATAGCAAAAGTAGGTGATGTATTGTTGCTAACGTTTGATTATCTTTGGCTTTAAATATATAGAAAGTTAGCAGAGGGGGACAGTATTTTGAAAATTCTCCATTTGACATTTGATCATAAAGGAAAAATACACTGTGTGCCTGTAAAGTGGAATTTCAAAATTAAGTAAATAAATAACGAAATTGGCCTTTGACACAAATACTTTCAGCAAAAGCTATCACTTAAAATTTTCTCGTAAGAGACAAAGCATAACATAGCCCAAGTGCCTTTCTCATTTGTAAAACTAGCCTGAAGTCAGATCACTGGGTATATATATATATATGTATATATATATATATCTATATATCTGGAATATGAGCATGGAGAAACGTTTACTTTCTTACTGCATCAGATAACCAGTAGTGCTTATATATATTTTTTTGTAAAAAATAAAAAAATAAAAAAAGAAGCAGCAAGGTCACTGACAATTTAAGCTTCCCTAGCACTTTTTTTTTTTTCCCACAGAATCGTATTGACGTACAGATTAGAGAGAAAAAAATACCAAAATCAGGACCGACGCAGTAAATAAGCTGCAAATGAAATTTACTTAGGAGTAGGGAATGGCTCCTTATTCTTTATAAGGAATTTGCTTCTCTGAAATTTATTTTGTCATTAAGCAAATAAAAACTTTAACCTGGGACAGGCTGAGGAAGGGAGAAATCTTTTTCTTCTTTTTAATGAACTTACCTGTTGTGTACAAGAGATGATGAAGATGGTGGGGAAAAGGAGCCACCTCATGTTCTTGCACATTCAGAAGTGAAACTGGGAGATAGGGAACAGCCTGAGCTGTGTCAGAGGAAGCACTGAACACAAAGCTCTCCTCTGTCTCCCTTGCCAACCCTACTTTCCCCAGCACATGCACAAACACATACACACATTCACACTTGAAATTCTCCACTTCATACAGAACCAGCTTCACACTGAAATTTCCAGCTGATCTTTTCCCTGCCTGGTGCTAGAATATGGATTTTCACACTCTGCTTGATCCCATCCAGCTGCTTGAGCAGATTCTGCCTGACTTAATTGAGGTCGGGTGGGGTGACATCTGATTCTTAAAATCTTACTGCTGGAAATGAAGTGTTATTTTTAACTTGTCTTTAAGTCCATATTATAGGAATTCCTGAAATCTGAATGGCAGAGCTGCAAATGTCTGCATTTTTGAGGCAGAAAACACAAAGTTTCTTAACATTTCTAATGTATTATGCCTAGCAAAATCATAGCATAAAAATTAACACCATCAGTGCATGC
>NW_010312661.1:22655-82264 GCF_000700745.2 Antrostomus carolinensis
AAGAGATGCTGTCGTGTGTTATAACACAAGTACATATTCTGCACTGCTTCTTTCCATGGAATCCTAATGGGAAAACCCAAACCATAATGTGTTTTCCCTAAAATACGCACCTTGGCTTACTGCCATGCCAGTCTGCTTAAACAAAAAAACATTCAAATCTCCAAATTTCCTTCTCCCTAGTACTGATGAGCTGACATGCCTGATTTTTGGTCGAAGTGAGGGTTTCCATGGTAAGATAAAAGCTCCACCCCTGCAGTAGCAATGGTGGTGATTTTGTGAACGTACCTCCCTTGCTTTTGTCCTCGCTCCATCACCTCCTGTGAAGTCCCAAGGTTACTATGGGAGGCTGCCAAAGCCCATGCTCATACCGCTGCTGTGTGTGGACAGGAGCAGTGGTGGGAGTGTTGAACCGAATCCAGTCCAAGCAATTCTGGTTTTGTTTTGCTCCCTGGCTTAAAGCACCATGTGGCCTCTGCAGTTACAAATGGATCCTGAACTGCCCTTCCAAATTCTTGATCGGTCAGTTGTAAATCACTCAAAAATGGCTCTTCTTTAGCACATCCACTTTGTCACGTACTTCCACATACAGTCCAAATAATACCGAGGTACCACGTGGATGCGGCAGATCAGTTAAGCTCAGTGATGTTACTCTTGAGTATGCATCTGTGCAGACCAGGTCTGATTCAAGCCTTCTGTTTCCCATTAAAAGCTTATGAACATAGCACCTAGGTTTCTCAAGAATTTCTTCAGTATACTTTCAAAACACAGCTTGTTTCATAGGATCAGAGGATAGTTGAAGTTGGAAGAGACCCAGTAGGGTCAGCTCTGAGATCAGACCAGGTTACTCAGAGCTCTGTCTATTTGGGTCTGAAAAACTGCCAAGGAAGGAGACTAACAAATTTCTCCTGGCAGCCTTTCAGAGTGACAATATTGAGCAATGCAGCCTGTCTAAGGAGATACCAGGTACAGTTTTCTCTTGCAGACCCAAAGACACCCCTTTCACTCTCCAGCCTGGAAAAAGTGAGGAAGATCAGAGGACTAGGTTATCCATTCTCCTCCTTCTAGAGGTGCAGGGGAGCACACCACATCCATTTGAAATGTGTCGTTCCTCTTTGCATCACAGAAATATGGCATGTGGCCAGTGCAGGGCTGAGAATGCTCTGTGTGAGCTGGCAAAGACCCATCTGCTGTGGATAATAGTCCCCGTTCTCTGGAAACAGGAAAGAGATGTTCCTGTAGGATTATCCATTTGATTTATATGTTGTATTTTGTTGGAATTCACCTGGAGAGCACGGTGTCTTCAGGATTGGAGAGTGAGATTTGAAACTGGGGTTTGAGTAATTGATTGAAAATGTTTGGTTTGGGAGGGGTGGGAAGAAAGTTCCTCCCTGAGGAAGACATTCTGGTGGTATAACACATTAAAATGTGATATGACATTGCTGGGTGGTTGCCCACGTGTGCAAAGCAACCAGCGTGCTTGTTCAGCCCAGGAAGGACCTGCTGCTAGAAGCAGCATTTCTGCTAGTAGGACTCAGGTCTCCAAAGCAAATGTGCCTTCATTGCTTAATATTCCCTAACAAATGCATTAACTGAGACTGTCTGGAGCTTGCAGTACCTGCAGTACTGAGCCCTGAGTATATTTAATAAGGACCCATAAGACCACAAAGGGAGCAACACTAAGTCCTTTGCATAAATAATACAGCAATGGTTTGACTTTGTATTTTTATTACAGCCTGTGTCTCTGCTAGTATTGGTTCTGATTTAAATAAATGGAGGCTGTGTGCCCTTTTCCTCTCCTGTGGATCTTTAGTTATCCTCCACAACTTAAAAATTCATGGTTTTAATGCCATGTCGAGACTTAGCAATAGTTTGTCTGTATGCATCCTTCTTGCCAAATGTCTCTTGCAGATTTGATTACATACATCATCATTCATTTCCTGAACTAAACCTGTTCTGTTATCTGGTGCATTCTAATACTATCCTGAAGGGAAATGTAATTTGGTTGTATATTCAGTGATCTCTACATACTGCACACATTTCTTTGGTCTGAAAAGTCATATTCCTGTCTGTGATATATGCCATGTAAATCCATTGTCTTAAGAGATGGAAAAGTGTGGAATATAAACCCATAAATGAATATAACCATGCATTCTGACAGGATGCCCTGTCTTAGACAAAATGCCAGAAGTATTCATTATTGATATTTGTTATGGGCCAGGATTTTCAATATTCCCAGCCAGGCTTGGTGTAGTTATTGTGTCTAAATCCAGCAAAGCCAGGGCTGAGTTTGGTCATTGGTAATAATGGGGTGTCAGTCCCAGAAACTCACCAGAAGTGGGAGCTCATCTTTTGGCAGGAAGGCTTTAACATGTTGTCCTGTTTTGTCGCTCTTTGTGCATGGATGTTACAAAGAGACTCCTCTGTTTCAGTCAGCCAAACCTACTGTCTGTGTCTCTTTGCTCAAAAAAATAAATAGATGAGTAAAAAGAAATAGGCACGTTATGTGACAACATAGTGCCCTTGGCTCACCCTGTCTCACACGCTGTTTGCTCACTTGGGCTTTGCAGAGAAGCTGCCTTCCTGCCTTCCTCAAAACAACCATGCTCCAAAACCAGCAAGGGACTTCACCAAGAGGTATGCTTGCTATTGGTGGCAGCTTGGCCACACCGAAGCACAGACGTATCCCTCCTGGGAGCAGCAGAGTTTGCTGGCGTGCAGCATGGCATGCCCCAGCTCCTGGGCTTAGCCATGCTCAAGTGTGCAGGTAAGTTTCCAGCTGGATTACTCATGCAGGGCTGCTGTGGTCTTTGCAGAGAAACCACTCGTCCACCACTGATGAGCTCTTGTGAGGGGCCTCCATCTCAGCTGGTCAACTGCTCAACTTTTGTAAATTTGGGCCTTTTTTCCCAAATTTTGCTCTTCAAATTGTGTTTCAGACATGACTTGCCCTCAAAAAGGCTCTGTACCTCTCCTCCTGAAGCACCACCAATAACAGCACGTACCTTAATGCAGGTAGGGATAGAAATGCTTTGTACAAGGCAGCTACAATACTTTCCCCACAGAGTGCTGCTGTTTCTATTTCAGCTGTTGCCTACTTCCAAAATAATTTATAAAGCTGCTCAGAACCATAACATGCTATCTGATTTATGAAGATATTTACACGCTGATTTAAGATGTCTAGGTCCCATTTTCAAAATTGACTTATGCACATAGTTGTCTACAACCTATTTTCTTCTAACAGGCCTTACACACAGAAAAGATGCCATGAAGTGCCTGTGTCCCTAAGGACGCATCTCTGAAATGTTTCATCTTTCCATGACCGTCAACTGTGTGAAACAAGAAACTATCAGTATTGTTTAAGTTGAATATTTGTCAGCAAATAGAGGCTGAGCTTTCATTTTTCTTGTTAGCAGATAATTTAAAAATATCTGTACATGCTGAACAGGCTTAGCCTGCACTCTGCCTAGCTCTGTGGGTCAGACTCTGTGCAATCAATCCAGAGGGGCACAGACTATAAAATACAGGCTGGGAAGAGTGAAGGCAGAGACAGGAATAAAAATTAAGACAAACTGGGGACCCACCAAGCAAGGCAAAGAAGTGTAACTGTGCTGAGCTAACCTATTACACGCTGGAATTGGCCAATTCTGTGTACAGTGCAGCAGCTCTGCTTTCTCGTTTTAATTTGATGCTGAATTCACTGTGACAGAATGAACTCGGATCAGCCCAAATCGTATTCACAGAGCAGTTTTTCTCCTCATAGCCCAGCTCTGTGGGCACCCTGACAGCAGCAGGTCCAGCCCTGGTTGCCTTTCTGCCCCCACGACTGGCCGGCGCTTTGCAGAGCAGGCAGCCAGCCGCTCCTCCGGGAGAAGCACTATCAGGATAAATACTTGAGCACAGCGACTAATCTCATGTGTCAGAAGACATGTGAACTTCCACCAAGGCTCATACGATTCTCAAAAGGTTTCCATTGTTAGTTATGGGAGGAAATAGTAAAGCAGCTTCCCAAACTCCTGGGCTATTTACACATGTAGTCTGTGTGCCAGCTAAAAAACATTCCCAGTGGAAATGAAAATAAGGTCCCAGCCAATGTCTTACCCAAACCTTCCTTGAGGGGAGAGCATGGGAGAGACACAGAAAAAGAGTTGTATTTTTTCCCCAAGCCACCGGTTGAGGAATTTTTTTTTATTCCTAGTATATACTATATTAGACTTTTAAAATCATCCCACCTAAATATTGATGTAATCCCACTGTTATCACCAGATTTATTTTGTCACAGTCATCCAAAAGACAAACTCAGCTCTTCAGTCTGCAGGGACAATATGTGGTGTTCTCTACACACCCAGAGACACCCATTAATCACAGGGCTTTAGCTGGATCTGCTGCCCATTTTGCATGGCGAGTGTCCCAGTGGGTGAGAAGCCCCCAGCAAGGGGAAGGGAGGGTGCCCTTGCTGCTCCCTTTCCCACTGTGCAGTCACCTCCACCTCTCTCCTCTCATGTACAAAGAAGGTTACCTCCACCTCTCTCGTCCCATGTACAAGGCAGCTACTCCGACTTTCGGGGCTGAATGGGTCCATTAAAAATAGCAGAAACTGGGGAACTGGTGGTGGAGAGACCAAAGAGTAAATGCCGGGTGGGCACATCAGATCTAGGCAAGGTCCAGGGTTCACAAAGATGGTGACAGCCTGTCTTCAGGTTCTTGTGAGGGAATATAAGTCTCTTCAGGTTCTTTGGAAAGGACATGAAAAAATTCTTGCCCCAGCCCTCAGACTATGTCTTTCAGGCTCTAAAAAGTAATTAAGTACACAAGAGAAAAAAAAAATATATACCTCTTTATCACATGGGTATGGAGAATAGTGGGACATTTCTTTATTTTACTACGTGAGAATCTCACCTCAGCGTATGTGTATGAAAGAGTGCAAAAAACACAGGAAATTCAGTTTAAACAGCCATATTTGGTTTCTTTTCAGTTTCCTCGGTAGAAAAAGCATCAAAATCTACAAAACATCCAAACAACACTCCACATCAACTCAAACTCTACAGAGGGCTTGCAAGCTTGCCTAGCTTGCAAGAAAATGCTGCCAAGTTGTGTTGGGTTGACTGCCCCAGCAATTCAGTTTCATAGTTACCCTTCCTTTTTCATGCCCACAGCAGAATTCCCTGTAAATCATCAAGGAAGTAAAATAACCACCCCTGTTGCACAGCTGTGTCCATTTGCTTCATCCCAACGCTTCAGTCCAAGGAATGTGTCCAACACTACCAGGCTGAAGTAAGGAGAAGAGATGGTAGGCAGGGGTCAGCTGGTGGGTTGCCCAAACATCATTTGCCATGTGAGTGGAAGGGGAGGAAAGAAAACAAAGCAGGAAGGGGTTAAGTCAGAAGGCTCCTAGTGAATGATTGCGCCTGGCTCAGTCACCTCCGATCTGGAAAAGCCTATGGGAGACCTCAAACATAAATAAGTGAATAATGTGTCTGAGATCCAAGGCTCTCAGCACTATTTTGCAGAAAGGATTATTTCATTTGCATTTTCTATAAATGAGTCATGACCTATTGATAGCTACAAAAGTGTCTGTATTGTTCACATGAAATTTGCGCCTCAGAGATGTTGCCTTACTGTTTTTTTGCTGTTAAAATTCTGGCTCCCTGTGCAGTAGGAGCCATGGTGCTCACTGCTGGTGGGACAATGTGATGGCCAAAAGCAAAACCAGGGGAATTTAAATGGGAAAGGGGAGAGAAACAGAAGGTTTATTGTTGCTGGAGACAGATTGTTCCCGAGAGCAGCTTTGGTGTCCCCTCATTGCTGCCCTGAACTCCTGTCCCACGTAAGGCTGAGGAGCGCAGGCACTGCACCTAACACCTTGCCTTACCTCTCCTGCTGACCAGTCACAGAGGAGGGCAGATACCCCAGGGGGCCTCTGGATAGACCAGGCATGGCCCCACGCTGCAAACCTAAGAAGAAATCAGGAAAAGAGAAGAAAACCTTTCCAATGAAATTAAAAGCAAGAAAGATATTAGGGTTTTCTTTTAGATATCCAAAATAATGCATGGATCCTTCAGTTCTTGTCTTTTAAAAATCTCTTGCAGACCACCTTAAATTCACTGGAGAAGTGCTTGGTCTTGCGTTAGGTACAGCCCTGCCATCTGTCGGATTTTTTTTTAAATTAAATGCCTGTTTAATATAAGAAAAAAAAAACCACCTGACAGCGGTCGCTTGGTTTTTTATTTCAGTCAAATATGTGTTTGCTTTCCTAAAGGAGTTCAGAAACCAGCAGTAGCCCTGACATTTCCTGGGGAGTCCAGTTAATCCAGCACCCCATGCAGACAGCTTGTGCCCAAGGCTGTGCTCCTGCCTCAGGGCCTGTCTTGCCAAAGGTGGAAACTGACTTCAGTGATGGCAACATCCCGCTTCTGTGGGCATCTTCCCACATGAAAGGGAAACGGTTCCTTTTAAGAGAAAAAAGTGGAGTTTTTTCACCCAAGACTAACAGATCATGTGTCATGTACGTTTGTCTAGGCTCCAGGGAGAATTTCTAGGGGAAGAAGACCAGGGTATTCAAAGACCATCTAACCTAAGAAAGATAAGGTTAAGAAGACCCATCAATGTGCATCTCAAGCTACACAAATTCTTAGTAGACACAAATATTTAACAGAGGATGGACTATAACACAATATATGGAGTGAAGTGGCAGGTCTCTGCCTTTTTGGGTTGAGATTCCCCTAGATGTCCTCTGATGGGAACATGTCAGCTAAGGATCCTTTCTGTCTCTGGAGAGCAACAGGTACTTCCACAGTGCAGTTCATTTCTTCAAATGGACAGCTCATCCTCAGGAGATGAATCACATCCTTGAAGTGCCTCTGTATGCTTTTCTCTCTGGTGACCACACAGAGGGCTTGGGATGACACCTGGTCAGAGAAGTGCACCTTTCGTGTCTAGGAATCTCTCTGGCAGAATCATTTGAACGAAATACAAATAATGATGCCCAAAGCTCAGGTGACCAGGTACAGTGCAAAACTTGATCCTTAGATGTCCTCAGGTGATTTCAGAGTCCCTTCTGACCTTGCTATCTGTGTTGATGCAGCTGGTACCACAGCAGAGCCATAGGCATGGTGCAGCCTGCCATGGGGTTGGCATAGGTGGTCCAGGCCAGCCCATGGTCTTGATGACCTTGAAAAGTGCTTTTGATTCCTTCCTCTATGTGAGGGACAATGGGAGGGGATGCCCCTCAGCAGTGCTCAGTGTCCAGTCACAGGAGAAATGAGCTTCAGCTACCCAGCAAGCACTCTCTCCGCAGCTGTGCCCAGCACAACAGCCACCACCAGCTCTTTCCTTTCAACATAAAAAGTAATTAAAAAAAAAAAAAAAAGAAAAGAGATTTACCAGAGAGCCTCTGAGCATGGATGATGTGTTCATTACCATCATTCTGATTCAAACTTCTACCAATTTTGAATATGGTCATATTACTCATTTGCTCTGAACAGAAGAAACAAGCACTCTGGCCTCTGTTTTCCTACACTTAAGCTATATTCAACAGAGAAGCCCCAGGTGGCTTTTGGTAAGGTTTAACTAACCAGGTAAGGTTAGTTAAACTGGCAACTGGATCTTTTCTCTTATGAAAATATGGAAGGCAGGGTTTACAAACTGCTTACTGAAGATTCTGTTGCAACTGCAGGCAATGGCAGAAGACACTCCCTGAAGTACACTGTTGTAAGTAGGATTATTAGAAAAGTTGGTGTATTCACCAAAGAGGAGAGTTTGCACTGTTCTTCCAACAGTCTTGTCCATCTTCATACTGCAACTCTTATTGCTGTGTCAAAACATAGGCAAATTTCCTCTCCAAAAGCTGGCAGGCAGCTAAAGAAAGCCACTGCAGATACAACAGGAAAAAGCTCATATCTAGTATGCACTTGAGAGGTTCCCCCCCGCCAGAAGTTCTTCCCCACAACAGACTCATTCAAAACCTCTTGGGGTACTTGGTCCTGCCCTGATTGCAGCTGGAGCCTGAGAAAAATAATGGAGAACCCAGGCAAAAATCCTTCCCTGAGTCATGTATCTGATTCAAGGCCAGGTCTCAGTGTGCTGGGAGACAGCCTGGGGCAAGCATGCATGGATGAGTGACATTGCCTGATGCCCAGTTTGAGTTATGACAGTAGCGTGAAGGTGACAGTAAGTGAATCACAGAACATGTGCTCCAGACCTTCACCATGGGCAAATGCACTCTTGCTGACATAGCCCAGAGGATGCAGCTACACTGGTATGGAGGGGTAAAGCTCATCTGTCAATTAAAATCTCAGCAAAGTCTCACTTAGAATCCACATTGCTCATATACATGTATGGACATCCTGAACTTTGCCCAGACACAGAGGATGCTGGAGGGCAGGACAAAAAGACACACCAGTTCAGGCAGCATGACCACACCATCTAAATTAAGCAGGTCACGTATGGATCATAACACCTCAGCTCCATCCACAACCCACACAGTCTCCAGGTGTCTTCAAAGCATTGGACCAACCTGGACCTTTTCTCAGTGATGCTGGACCTCCAGCCACTCATGCTCTCCCAGGCACAGTTCAGGGACAGTGCAGGTCTGGTATCCTTTGCAGTAGTTAGGGTGGAGACACTGATCCATTTTGGGGGGTAAGTGAATTTAGTAGTGCAGATATGAGCTGTGCTGCACCTGCTGGCCTCAGGGCCAAGTAATGGTCTCTGTTCTGTTTTATTATAGAGGAGAGACAACCTCTGGGTCTAAAATGTACCTGATCATTTTTCCATGTACCTTCTGCTAACAGGATCTAGAGTAAAGCTTCCTACTATGCATTAAATTGGGAAATTACTATCATTAAAAAACACTTTATTCAATCAGTTTTATAGTCATCTGGCAGTTGCCAACTTTCGTCTTCAAGTGCACATTAAAAGTGTGTCTATGTGACTGTCATTCCTTTGTAGGTCTCATGGAAATACCAAGTACACCTTTAAAATGTCTAGCTGGGGTCCTGCAAACAGAGTTACCATGGCAGCATGGAGATCTGGCCCGGCAGGACATCTTTGCTTGCCTTTCCAAAGGTGACAAACCTTTCAGAGCATCTAATGGATACTTCTTTAAAACAAACTCGGCTTAGAAAACCTGGCTTGCCCCACCCTCTTAAAGCATCAACCTGAGACCTAAAATCACTAGTCACGTAAGAAAAGGGGTAAGCCCATGGCATGAGAGGCCCGTTGGGATCAGAGACCCACGTCAGCCTAATGTGAAATCAGAGCAAGCCCCCAGCGATGAGGACACAGCCACATCGATGCTGGTGGCAGGAGCAGCTCTTGGCACAGCAGTGCTGCAGTTCTCCCCTTGCCTTCTGCAGATGGCTGTCACACTAGTAATTACTGCTATTGAAACTACCTGGCTTTATTCTCCTTCATTACTTTCCTTCTGACAGGAGAAATAATTGTGCTTGGAAAGTAAACAGCTTTTGTTGCAGTTCTCCTGAATAGCAGCTCTGCTCTAAAACATTTAGACAAAACACACACAATGCAGGAAAATAAACAATACAGAACACCAGTGGTTAGTATTTTCATCAGGCTGTAGGAGTGCCCAAGGTTTGATTCGAATTACAAAGACAGCTGAGAGCATCTGCCCTCCAGCACCTCTGACCCCAGTTATTCAAAGACTTCAGGACGTGCTGTCATCTGCCCAGAGCACTTGTGCAGAGGGGCTGTTTGATGTGCATAAAGGTTTGTGCCTAAGTATTTGCAGGGCTGGAGCTTGACCTGAAAAGCACAGAAAATTGGGGAAAACTAGTAGGAATAGCAGTGGAGTTCAGTCTTGACTGGACAAAATCAAGGCTGAGGCACTCAGCAGCATCAAAAGCCATTTCGATGACTGGTAACTTCTGTCCCTATGAAAGAGGAGCGCAGGAGCTCTTCTTGAATGCTTGGACTAATTGAGGCCTGATGATTCCAAGGGATGCAAACACCCCCAGCTCTGTCAAGTTGCTTACACTGTACATGTCCAGCTGTGCAATGATGAACACAGGGAAGGAGCAAGGGAATCTTTCCTGATGTATGCCCTGAAGCTTGACCTGTAGTTTAAAATCTCTGAGACTCCTACATCCTTATATTCACCTTTACCTAGAGCTTTATTTTGAGCCAGATAGCTCCAGAGCTGAGTGAAGAAGCCTCCTGTTGACCTACAGCATTTCAATCTGCAGGGTACTCGGTCTTTTTTTGAGAATTTGAGGAATTCTCTTCCCCTGGGTAAACAAGTCCAATGCATGTTCCCAGCCTGTCTGAATCTGATCTTGGCTATCTTGTTCCTTCTCAATACTGACATACTGACTCCTCTCTGAATGTATTCCAGGCATTTATTTACAGGCCATAGGAATTCTCCCATTAACCTTCTCTTCCACAGACCACAAGACTTGTGTCTTCTTCTATATTTTCTTTCTCATTTTCTTGTGGTGAGTGTTACTCTATTGGCTCTTTTATCTTCTTGTTGTGTTTCAGCCCACATCTGAGTTCTGATGGAGTGAGCTACTGCCAGGATGTGTCCCAAGGAAAAACCCTTTGCTGTGCAAGGGACTCCCTCTGGCCCAGGCTCCCTCAGCTACCTATTCCCATGGGGGATTCCTTATACCCAGCAGGGACCAGGCACATTGGCTGCATGTTAAAATGGGAGGTCACATAAGCTGCAGGTTTTTTCCAAGTGCAATGTTTTTTCCTTTAAGAAATTCTCTCTTTCCTGAAGAGGGAGGGGGAAGAAATAGAAAGGTTTCTGGGTCATATTCTCTTTGTTCTTGCTCTTTTCCCCTCCTTTTAATTGGAATACATCTGTAATTTTGAAGCCCTCAGTGAAATGGTCCTGTTAACAGCCCATGTGCTTGCATCAAGGAAACTCACTGCCAAAGATTTGGACAACCATCACTAATCTTCTGGCAGCTTCTCACGGCAATCCAGCCCTGTAGCCCTCCTGCTACCAAAGCCTTGCCACGCAAGCCCAATGCACAGCCCAAAGCAGAAGTTGCCTGTGGGATGGCCCAACTGCCTCTGTCCCCATTGCCACCCCAGCAAGTCTTGGCACAATTTTTCAGAATTACTCTCTTACTGGTTTTCAGGTAAACCAGTATTCCTTGAAACAGGAGGAGGAAAGAAAAAGCCAGGGGTTTTTATCTTGTCTCTGGTTGTTGGGTTGTTTGTTTGGGGGGTTTTTTGTTTTGTTTTGGGGTGGGTTTTTTTGATGGGCTGGAAAATGACTGAATTGCAGAGTTAGTAAAAGAAATGAGGGAAAGGCACTGAACCAGCCCAGCAAGGGTGCTTGCAAGCCTGGCAGCATCAAGGGACACTGTGCAGTGCTGGCTCTCCACTGGCTGAGGCCACTTGGAGATTTTACAGCTTTGACTCAGCTGTCATTACCATTTGTCTCCTGGTTTTGTCCAAGCTCTCATAGGCATCTGCCTTGGTAAGACGGGCAGGAGACTCTCAAAGCCCATGTTCCTGAGGCTGGTTATTTTGACTAGTTCAAGTGTACATGGCAGCACTGAGAACCATTGCTCTCCTTCACAGGGGAGCAGGAGGGGAGTTTGGGCTGAGTTTAGTATTAGGGGGAAGAGAGTATGTTTCACAGTCCCCTTTGCGTCCTGCTAAGATCTTACACATTGCAGAATTGTTATTTCTGCAGAAGGTGGGATGTCTGGTAGGAGACAGGAGAGAGTTATTGTCCTGTATCCAGCAGCAAGTCCATCAGGTCCCACATTTCTCATTGCTTGGGTTACTAATGCTATTTTGGAAATGCCAAACAGAGCACTGTGGAAAAGACAAAATTCTGATAATCAGGAAAAAAACCACAGCAAATGTGAAAGTGGATTTGTTGTGTTATACTTGGATGGCTGCAGCTCTGAGAGGCAACCACCTCTTTTTATAGCAACAACTCCAGTGTAATCTAATGGGGACTGAGAATTTGGGTCATGATAAGGGGGAGGTCTTGCAAAGAGACTTTTCCAGACCTGACTCTGCTCTGTTCAGACTGAACATTGGCAAGTAGGAGTGGAAAAGGCAGCACTGATGCACCCAGGTAAACACTGCTCTTCCCACCCTGAAGCATTGCGACTCACTAGTCAAAACTCCCAGAGGGACATTTTTCCCACTGCACCATGAGGCCTGGGCATGCATCACACAGGCAGCATTAACATGGCTTGGGCAGTACAGTTTGCAGTAGGATTTGCAGGCAGACCACTGCTTGCCTTGCCTAGTGAAGAAGGATGGGACAGCTGACATGGACAGCATGCTCCTGTGCTCCCTTGGCTGGAGGAAACCTTCTTCTGAACATTTTGTTCCTAGGGAAAAGCTATTTAGCTACTGCCTAAGCAACTGTTGGTTCACACTGTCAAGCACAGAGGGCAAAAATGTGCTTTTTACAAGGGTAATGGGTGGGAGCGTGCCAGCTCAGAAACTATTACTGCTGGCTGATGGGTTGCCCTTTCTCTGCCTGTCCCCAGCCAGCCTATAGCTGTGCTATATACGTGCCTCACCTTAGGAAAAGGCACAGAGCCACAGTGCCAGGAGGAACGAGGCAGGTCTGGGATGGGCAGAAAACAGCGGGGTGGCAATACGGAGGGTGGCTGTGGCACAAGTCAGTGGGAAGCACACAAACCAGGCAATTTGTAGGAGAGGAGTACATGCTGCCCTTGATTTAGTAGCTTATTTTGTACTGTCAGAGGGAAGCAGGAAATTATTATGATGCTTGCCCCAGAGGCATTTTCAGAAGCTGAGTAAGTAAAGAAAGTGTAAGCTTCAAATTTGTTGGGAGACGGGAAATATTAATAATGAATGGATGCTTTTCTGAGTGAAAATAGGTTAGTAAAACAGGCTGTTCATCTGACCAGTGTCAATCTGGGAAAAGATGTAGACAATGATGTGTTAATTCAGCTAAGAATAGAAAAACATATAATTTAAATGCAGCTGTAACGTGCCACTAAAGCTACAGAAGTGTCTCTACTCTGACCATCATTGTGGTTTCAAAAGACAAAAAGGTTTTGATTCTTAGGAGATACTTTGTGGTACACACATAACACCTATCCATGTTTTCTGCATTTTCTACCTCAGCCCTTACTCTTATATCAGATCCTATAAATACTGAAGAGACCCATAAATACAACTTCTTTTATCTAGTATATGTTCCAACTTGGCAGTGCAGATAAAGACCACACTCTGGGTTTATCAGATGTACACAGCTGGTGGTGTTACCACTCCTGCACCAGATGGAGCAAATGGGGCTCTCCTCTGCCCATGCCCCTAGGGCAGTGCCCAGTGTAGTCCCAGGAAAACCCAGACCCCCAGATTTCTCTTGGATCTGAGGTGGCTCTGGCATTCGTTCCTGGTTATCCCTGCAGGTGTCAGGGGGAAGGCCTCCAAACACCACCTGCACCCTTCTGTCATCCCTAAGGGACAATGGGAAAGGTGTCTGCACATTGGGAATCACACCAAACAGCGAAATCATAGAATCACAGAATGGTTTGGGTTGGAAGGGACCTTAAAGATCATCTAGTTCCAACCCCCCTGCCATCAGCAGGGACACCCCCCACTAGATTAGGTTGCTCAAAGCCTCATCCAGCCTGGCCTTGAACACTTCCAGGGAGGGGGCAGCCACAACTTCTCTGGGCAACCTGTTCCTGTGTCTGACCACCCTCACAGTGAAGAATTTCTTCCTAATATCTAATCTAACCCTACCCTCTTCCACTTTAAAGCCATTACATTAAATATTGCAGAAAAATACACAGTAAAAAGCCAAATTGCTCCTTTTAGTCTTTCATTTGAAAAACTGTCCAAAATTCACTCCATGACAGCACTGGACCAAGGGGAAACCTGTCTTCAAAATGAAGGGGCAGCAGCTGGGTTAGAAGCCCCAACCCACCTTTTCATCTGGGGTAGTAGGACACCAGCTCTCCACCACAAAAAGACAACAAAATTCACTCCATGATTTGCTTGGAAAAGCTCCATGTTTGGGCCACAGGGCCATTACTCCTTGGAACATCACCCAAGTCCCCATAATTCATCCCCAGCAGAAGGAGCAGTCTCAGGTCAGCATGCAGGGGAGGAAAAGCAGAGCCTCCCAAACATGGATCAATACTGCCAAATTAACATGCTCAACAATCATACCACAAACCCCAAAACTTATAATATTGTTTTGAAAAGCACTTTTTTTTTTTAAATGAACTTTTTTATTATTTTTCTGTTTACTCAGTCTCTTAGACTTCTGGTCCCTGGGGTTGGCTCTGCAGCCAAAAGGCTACACATTTTTTCCAAAATGAAAGCCAAGCTTGTCAAGGAATTGTTTAGTCACACAAACTGAGACTTTAAAAAAAACACACCAAAGATCACACGACTTCTGATAATTTTCTGAACTTGGCATCACACATGATTTGTCATGTAAGCCTGCAGAGAAAGATGGTTTCAAAATCCTCAGAAATGGTCTCTGGTTTTATGGAAATTTCTGAAGAACTGAGTACTGGATTTTCCTTTTTAACTTTTTTTTTTTTTTAATTAGTGTTGTACCTGAGATACTGAGACTACTTAACGTTTCAGAATTTGACTAAGTCAGGCATCATTCAGAAAGAGGCAGCTTTCTGTCTTTCCAGCTGGATTCAGCTGGGAAACTTTGACTCCTGTCATCAATATTTTCCCTAGTTCAGACCCTCAAATAACATGAAAGTGGAACAAATACTTAATTGGTTTCTCTTATTGTGCCGCTGGACAGATAGAAAATGGAAATAAATGCATCATACGGGGAAAATTAGTTTGTAAGATAGGTAAAAATAGTTTTCTCAAATTTTCTCATTTGCAATCCTACACACAGTTCTGTTAACCTGGTTAAAGAAATAATAAAACTACATAGCTTACCACCAGAGGGTTAACAGTTGCCTTAATAAGAAATGGGAGGCAGCAAAAATTTGTATTATTTAATATTTTGTCAGTTTGCACTGTCAGTGAGATAGTGGAGAGGAGTAGCTAGAAATCAGAATTAAAGAATATCTTCTCCAAAGTCTGAGCATGTATGAATATATGGTACCAGGCATTAAAAGTGACACAACATAGGCATCTCTAAAGCTGTCGAGTTTATGTGTCTGCCATCATGAGGTATTTCACGCTGGTGAGCGCTGGGAAGGAGGCAAAAGGCACAACCATCCCGATGCCCTTACATGCCCTGACATCCACATCTGGAACTGGTCCCGTTGCCCTGTAACTTCAACAAAGTCATGATCACACAAGGTGTCTCCCCTCCTGCTTCCCCTCAGTTTAATAAAACTTCTTGCAGGATTTGCTAAGCTACAGACAAATATGCTTTTCAGTGACAAGGCTGTGAAAGCTGCAGTTCCTCTTCCACTCATGAGTATGTGTGTAAGGACACTTGATTAATTTGCCTAGTCTTAGCAATAAAATGAAATTCTGATTTTATCATGATACTCTAGCTTGCCAATTTCTTTCACTAAAAGAAATGAAAAGCTCCACAATACCTGTCCTCCCAACAGCATGTGCCACTTCCTCAAGGTTAAATAGCTCCCATTGTACTGCTCTCTCCACTACTTGCGTGTAATTATATTTTCTGTGTAAGTCTGTGTGTTCCTCATCTCACAGCAATTCTTAGGGACATACTCTGGTGGCATACTCTTGTGCCAGCCTTTGGAAATTGTCTGTTTTCTGTGAGATTAAGTTCTTCCCTCCTAATTAAAAGAATTGCTCAAATTTGGCAAAATTAATTGAATATACTATTAGCTAATTTATTTTTAGTTAGACCTAAGGGAAAATCCAATTTTAGACAATGAAGTTCTACAGCACGTCTCCATCTTCTCCCTTCCCCTCAAGAAATCATTTCTGATGAGCTGAATTCACCCAACATTTCCTACCTCCAGTACACCACTACCACTGCAGGCTGACTGACTGGAAAGCTGCATACAACCAGTCTACAAACCAAGCTAACCCCGAGGACCTGAAGTCTGAGTGATGGTGACTCTGGGCAACTGCAGCTCCCTCCACTAGCTCGTATTTTGCAGAAATCCAGGCAGTACTCCCTTACCATAGCCACAGTGTCTGTCCCCGCTAGTGCCCATATGTGTGTCTAAAAGAATTCCATGATGGTTTAATTGAATATTTGCTTAGGAAAAGTGTCTTTGAGGGTAATCACTTCCTTGGAGACTGGAGGATATTGCATTTCTCCAAGCCTGATGCTTGGTAACTATCCACCATAATGGCTTTTAGATGCCCTGGTATTTCTCAGTTGAAGCTCTCCTGATGGTGCACTGCCAGTTTCCTCAGTCAGAGCTTTTATCTTTGTAGAAAATGAGCAGTATTATAGCGTTATCTGCAAGGCTTTGCTGGGGGAGTCATCAGGAGCATTGTGCATGGGCACACATACCCAAATTGCCCCAGAAATGAAACCTGTTAAAAGGTTACAGACCAAAACAGCTTCATTTTACCAGCTAGCAGCTGACAAACAGGAACATGATTTCCCCCTTGTAAAGATGTTGAAGGTGAAATAAATAAAGAGTGCTGCAATAGCACTCACCTCACCTGGGAGGCATCAGGGCCACGGCAGTACGTGCACACTGGCTTTAGTATGACCCTGGCAGGAGCACGCTACTTCCCAAATGCAGGACATTTGATAGAGCAGCAGCCAAAAGGGCATTGCCTCCCTTTCTGCATGTGAGTGATTTAAGACACTCGGGCACTATGGAAACCTGAATCACAGGGATGTGGAGATAAGGAATATACTTCAACTTGAGAGGCTCCTTCTCCTGCCTGAATTTACTGTGGAATCAGCAATGCAGCTGCTTCTGCTGCTCATCCTCTTGTTGAAGTCAGTGTGTGCAGAGGAAAGGAAGGAGGTTTCAGTGTCACAGTTTTCATGCACGGCTGAAAACAAGCTGTTAGCAGTGAAAGGTGCATTTCAAAAGGAGGCTAACCGTACCAGAAATAGAAAATCGACACGTGTATATGTATACACAGCACTGCTAAGGATGTGTTGCACAGTATATCTAACCTGTTAGTTACTATTATTCAGGTGAACAAAGAGGAGAAAGAAGGGAAGAAAAAAAAAAGAAAAAAGAAAAGAAAGGAAGAAATAAGGATGCTATCACAAATGTACACAGTAACTTCACCAACTGGTTGCTGGGTCCCCCTCTGCCACCTCAAGGTCAAACTCACTGCCTGTCCAGAGGCAGAAAGTGACAATGGCTATCAGGAGGGTTGCCCTTCTGCTATGTCAAGTTTCTCTGTCCAAACTAAAATTGTTGTATTCAGTAGCTTGTGTGAAAACTGGATGCTGCTGCTCTTATCTGGCCAACCTCAGCACCCAACTTTCAGAACATATTTGTATTTCCCTCACCATAGGGTAAACCAGACCATCCCATCACCCTCAGCATAAAAGCAAGTGACCTCAGGGCTGTCCGAACTCCCCCAGGGATGGTAAGAGGAACCCCGGTCTTCCTAGGATGGCATCAGCAGCCACTTCCACCTGCAGCCAGTCCCTCTGTGTGCTGAGGCTGTGCAGAGGGAAGCCAGAGCCTGGTCCCACAGATGTCACCACCTGCCCTTGACATCCCTACAAGGAGACTGCTTACAGAAGCTCTTGAAAATATTTCTTCAAGAGGCTAGGCTTCTCTCAGAGAGCCAGCAGCAGCACCAGGCACCCATCACCTGGGTGCAGGTACCTGCAGTGCCAGCAACCAAGTCACTGGTGCTGGGCAGAAAGAGGGCTCAAGGGCTGTGCTTCAGTAGAAATGGCCCCTTGAAGCACTGCAGGGTGAGGTTTGCTGCATTCACAGGGTCACCTGCTGACTAGGAGCAGCATGGGCCATTGCAGACACAGCCTTTGCCAACCAGCTCCCCACAGCCAGCTCACCGGCTCACAACTGTCTACAGCCGACCACTGGCCAGAGGCCTAAGAACAAAATTCCTCCAATGCTTGGTGATGCTCTCAGCAATGCTGCACAGCTGCTAAGTGTCTGCTAAATAGGGAGAGATGTTTGCAGCGAAATGCTCCACTGGTGTCTGTGGGGCAGCAGTGACCCACGGGAGCTGCTGCAGAACCATTTCCTCTCTCCCTGCCGCGGGGTGCGATCTGTGCATCTGCAGCGACCACCAGCTCCTGCCTGCTGGGGCTTGGCTGGTCTGCTGGGAAGGCTTGGGGCTGTAATTTGTCAGATCAGATGCAGCTGTCTGTAGGTTCTTTTTCTTTTCTTCTCTTCTCTTCTCTTCTCTTCTTTTCTTTTCTCTTCTTTTCTTTTCTTTTCTTTTCTTTTCTTTTCTTTTCTTTTCTTTTCTTTTCTTTTCTTTTCTTTTCCTTTCCTTTCCTTTCCTTTCCTTTCCTTTCCTTTCCTTTCCTTTCCTTTCCTTTCCTTTCCTCTCTTCTCTTCTCTTCTCTTCTCTTCTCTTCTCTTCTCTTCTCTTCTCTTCTCTTCTCTTCTCTTCTCTTCATTTGCAAACAAGACAGATGTCCACTCCAAATACACATCTAGGATATCCATCCTCCTTTTGTCCTCAGTGAAAAATAAGTACTTTTTGGGTGCAATTCATCTCCTCAGAAAGCAGGGGTCTAAGCAGGTCAGACAACTCACATGCAAGTACTTCTGTCCTTCATCTGGAAGGGGAGCACAGGGTGCCCAGGGCAGCAGTAGGCACCAATGGTGTGCAATCCCATGCAAGGAGCACCGGCACTCCCCAGTGCCCCTCCAGGCTCCCAGTGACTCCCACCCTGGAACTGCACAGAGATCTGCTTTTAGCATGGTGCAGCTTTCCCTCCTGTGAGCACCCTCGTGAAGGCCAGGTCAGAACAGCCATTTGAAATGTCATGGTTTTGAGTGCTCAAAACATATGCTGTCCTCTGGCTTTTCGCAAATGCTGGGATATTTGGGCCGTGCTCCTAGCAGAGCGCTAAAAGTTAAAGACACCAAAGCAGTAATACCTCATCCAAAGACAAAGCCTAACAACAGGGCAATTTATTTTCATGGGTTTATATGTACTTAGTCATAAATTTGCTTTTTGCTGCTGTTTCTTATCCTGTTGCAGTATCTTAGTCTAAGAGTGGTCACCAAGATCTTAGATTGCCATGGGCCAAACTATGTTCATAAGTAAATCAGTCAACTGGCAACTTGTGACTTCATTAAACTTGCTGATAAACCTTTGTTACAGAGAACTACAGATTTTCCTAGAGGACTGAGATCATATTCTGGGAGGGTGACATTCAGGGCTTCGCCTGTTTTATATCATCAGAAAAGGCAGAAGAAAGTTTAATTGCTGCATTAGAGACCAGCAAATCTTGTCTATCAGCTTCTCATTGATTTCTGGTAAGTGAAAATGTCTGTAAAACTGTCCACAAAATACAGCTATCCTCTCTTTTATTTGGAGACAACCACCTATTTTAACTCTTACTGAAAGATGGATGATTAGATATATTAGTGTAAGGATTTTTTTTTCCCCAACCCATGCACAATATTATTTCATTCAACTCTATAGGCTTCTTGTACATTCTAAGAAAGACTACAGAATGGAAAGTAGAGGCTCTGCACAGATACTGCTACTTAGGCAACTTCAATTTCATTAAACAGAAGGTGGGAAAATGCATTTGTTTAGATTACTTATCCTGAGGTCAGTAGTAGGAGCAGTGAAATACATAGCTAAATGTGATCAAGACTTGGTGTAAAGGTGAGCTTGATGATCTGGAGTTCTTCCTCTTTAGCTGGTTGTAAGACAGGCTCTCTCCACATCAGGAAGGTTGAACAAATGAGGTATTTCAAGTGTTAGAGAAAATTTAACTTGCTAGTGATGAAGCAGAATGCCAGTAGGCATAGTGGTATTGTTGCTCTCTGTGTTTATGTTTTCTGGCTACCACAGTACAAGTTTCACTCAACTCTTCCCCAACTCCTCACCCAGGCTCATAATGCTCAACAGTAAGCTGGTTTTCCATTTTATTATATTTTTCAGAATGAATAATTTGATCGAAAAAATAAGCACAGAGAATCCTAATTGTAGAAACAAAAATGTATATTTTTGTGATAAACTCAATGTGTGTAATTGTGTGTATGTTTGTATGTGTACAATGTGTGTAATTACATGCATCACCTCTTTATGCATATCTGTCTCCTGGCAGTTCTTCATCAAATACTATGACTTCCTGGGTAAGATGCTGTCTCTTCTCTACTGCAAAGCGATGCATCTCTCACTGTCTGAGTTCTCGTTTTCCCTGCATCCCCAGAAGATCTCACATGGCATGGAAAATAGCCAGACATCTGTGCTATATGCAGGGTAGCAAGTGTCCTCTTATAGGAATGATAAGGCTTTTTCTGGATGCTCTCAGAAAGAACAAACCTCTTGCTCTGCTATCAGATGTTGTCCCTTGTGGAAAACGCAAGCCCCAGGAAATAGTTATAGCTCTAAATCATTTCAGACAGGGCCTGGCCACAGCCAGATTTTCAAAGCCCTGTTAAAAATAGGTTTCCACTCCTCCTTTTCACTTTCTATCCAATTTTCTTTCAGTACTGCACCACACCCACGCTATTTCTCCTTCGACTGAAATGCTTCCCACCACTGCTTCCTTTCAGCACCCCTCACCAGGCTTGTCATTTACCGTACAGGACCGAGCCCTTCGTGTTTTGCTCAACAAAAAAAGGGGTGAAAAAGTAACATGTTAAAAGGGGGCCCCAGCAGCTGATGAGCCACCCCAGAATGGCTGTGAGGCTGATGGAGGAGTATGGGAATACTCTAGTGGCTCTGTAGTACTTAAGCCTAGACGACCCTGGGGCAGTCTGACACACAAAGGCTCTTTAGGGCTAAGGGCCTTTCTTGAGGTAAATGTCCCCCTGCAATCACCAGAGAGGGCAACTTTCATGGTCAAGTCAGTTTTGCAATGAGTGAAGATGACGAGATGGGCCTCAATGGATCTCATAAAAGCCCCAACTTCACCTCTACTCAATACTTCCGTATGGTATGAAAATACTGTGTGAAAATGTATACAGTAGATTTTGTGCATGATAGAAAATTGAGGGGTGATTTGGAGGAGAGACTTAAAATACAGTGTGAGCTGGATAAATTGCAGAAATCAAACTGAGATTTAGAAAGACAAATGTGAAATGCTTCCTATCTAAGGGAAGCATCAGATGTATAAACACAGAAAGCAGAGATGTTGCTTTTGCACAGCACAGCCTAGAAGGAGCGTGGATCCCAGGCTGTACAGGAGGCACTGACACAAAGGCAAGTGAATCCAAGCAGGAACATTGCTCAAGCATAAAAAAGCGAGGGCTTTTGCTGAGCTAGACTGCCACAGGTAGGTCTTGGTGTGAACATGGCATTCATCTGGGGGCATCCTTCTGTCAGAACTGACAAGAAAAATAATGGAGAAAATTTAGAAAGAAATGAAAAAAAAAAAAGACAGAAAGTTTAAAAAAATCTGACAGTTGAAGAAGGTGAAACTGAGCACATTCAAGAGGGGTAGGAAGATGTCCAAAGAGGTCAGTGAGGTGTAAGAGAGTATTTCTAAAACTCTGTAGAAGAGTATTTCTACAATTGTACAGACCACTGCTCTATCCATTTATTGAGGACAAAATAACAAGCAGGAGACAAGAGAAAACAAGGATAAAATTATATGTATTTTTAAGAAAATGTGCAGGATTCCCATAATTGGTAGAAATAGATGGGACACACTATGTATTCTGGGCAGGTCTGTGCTCCTGGCTGAAGCCAGCGCAGGCAGACCAAAGCCACGCTGGTTACACACAGCTCCTGCAGCCACGGGGTGCCAGTGGCCCATCTGGTGCTAGCTGGGCACTCAAACCCCCTTCCCCTTCTACACACTAAATCCTCACCCCGTTGCCCCTCTGATAATGCTTCCCACATATCACTCAATGTAATTATTTTAACGAGGATTTTCAACTCAGCTATCCTCAGTGGGCTTTGCTTACTTATAGCTATAGATACTTTAAAGTGCTACTCATCTTGCTTATAGAGGCTTTAATTTTTCCTTGGTTTATAACACAGGTATTATGCTGAAAATAATGTAAATTTATTCTCAGTGGAGATCCAAAGCAACCTATCAACCAGCACAGAGAGGTGAAGAAGGACCTTCCCACAGCGTGACATCTTCAGTGGTCCCCTCTGCCCAGCGTCAGAGCTGAATGCTGTCTCTTATAGAAATAGTGGGTTGCTGTTTAGAAATACTCGAGATAAATTTGTAACCTTTTTCCTACCTTCAGGGCTTATTTTTTTCCCAAATGTTGTAATGTGAACTTTCTGATTTTTTTTTTTTTATTATTATTATCCAGGGGTAAGGTTATGCTATGCAGTAGCCTCCTCCCACAGCTCCCTTCTGCAGAGGTGGGGGAGCAGGAAGCCGCTTGGAGCGCCCAATGCTCTGTCACTCCCCGAAGCTGCTGGGCTTGCGTGACAAAAGCAGACGGGTTCATCCATTGGAAAGCAAGAGGTCTGCAGGGAAACATCTTACGGGCTCAGTGAGCAAGGACACAGGAGGACTAGATTGTATATGGCTTCGGCTGCCAAATTTTATGCCTGCTTCTGTGTACTGAGGGTCATGCCGCTCTTGTCTTTCATCAGGCCCTTTGTTGGTTAGTTTTCTATTTAGACAGCACCTTCCTTATTAGAAACCACATGCACATGGTTGTCTCTCACTTGGAGGCAGAGGATACTGCGGCAAGTCATGACAGATGCCTGTCAGATTTTAAATGCCTGGCTATACCAATGCACAAAAGACCCTTCCTCTGTACAGTGATAATGAAAGGACCACACGTACAGTATGGTAGCAGGAGGTGTCCCAGAATCCCAGTAGATTCACTCCAACATCTGCACTATAATAGATTTTTCTTTTCCTTTTTAAAAAATTTTGTTCTGTTTGAAAAGAAGAAAACAAGCAAAACCACAGGGCACAGTAAACTGCACAGAAGGGCAATGATCTAAGTTGTAGAAATCATTGCAGCACTGTGTTAGGATGCTGGGAATTGAAAATGTTCAACAATAAAAAGAGAGCTCTCATTCAAAGGTGACATTCAAAGCAATTCAAATAGCATAGTAAGGCAGTATGTAATTAGGTACACAGTTCATATCAAAAGTCCTCTTATTAAAGAGCTGCTGAGTGTGCTATGCAAAAGGATTTAAAATAGACATTTCTGGTTAAATAAGGTCTGATTTCTAACATGTCTTCCTTTTCAACTCATTCCTGCAGCCAGGGAGGTCATATCATAAGGCTAAATTTATTACGACATAACTGTTTCCATGGTAGCAAACTATTGTCATAAACACTTAGCTTTATGATTTCACAGCTAGATTAAGAAAAAAAGAGAAACAGACTGGAGAGGGAGGAAGTTTTTTATTCCAATGAGAGTTAGGGGAATTCAGAAGATTGCAGGCAAAGAAAATTGCTTTTTGCGTAAATGTTCTTTTTTAAGTTTACCCCAGTGTGAAAGTCCCTTTTAAGGGATATAATTTGGGTAACGATCCCTCTCCTATTTAAATGCTCATAAAGCTAATGAGCAAGCTTGTCTATTTTTGGAACACTTCAGCAGTAAGGCTGGATGTTTTGCAGCAGGAAGCCAAATGTATTGAAATGTGTTTTCTTCACTTTCCTGCAAGCTCCTGGTTCATTCCACCATGAATTTCTGTAACTTCACCAACTAGAAACAAATTTACAGGTGAGGTTAGCTTATTTATAACACTGCATAGACCCCACCATCTACCTCCTCATTACTTGGATTATGGTTTGTTTTAATCAATTATACTGAAGCATCTGTGACTACTGACTGGAAATACCTGTCAAGATGGACAGTTTGAAATACAATTGTGCTTTTAGGAAGAGTTGTTTTCCTAACATGAACATCTATGTCCTTAAGCTAAATTAGTATTGGTAATTATCAACAGCCCTTGAATATATAAATGCAATCAGGGAAATCTGGTTGTGGGAGGTCAGAGGCGCCCTGTGCTTCTGTATCACCATAAGATGTGATATACCATCTCACCTCGGATGATGTGACTCACTTTGTCAGGGGCAAATCCTGGGCCGACTTTGTGGGGCATGAAAGTCCCATGGTCCCATGTCCATTCCTGTGGCCTCAGCCCTGTATCCCAGCCCCTCTATGGATACGAGACAGGCTTGGAGAGATCCCTGGTGCCCATCACTTGCCACTGGGAATCTCCTCTCCAAGCATCATCCATTTCTGCTTGCAGGGGAGAGAAGGATGGGGTGGCTGTAGGTCTTCTGGGTGTTTCAAGGAGAAGGGTACATATCCAGTTCTCTAGGAACCCTCAGAGGTCCATAGAGTGAGATGGGTGACCTCAGGGTCACCCTATCCCTCTGCACTGGCAGGTAACTAGCCTGCGTGAGAGGCCTCCCTTCAGGCAGCTCCAGTGGGATAGGACAATCTCCATCCACACTGACTGGGAAGGTGGTGTCAAGAAGCAGCACCACACAATGAAACACACAATATTCCTACAGGAATACAAGTGGTGAAACATCCTGTGTTGGCCTCCATCAAAGACAGAGCTCAGAGCTAGAGAAGGATTATTACTGTGTCTCCTAGGGATTCCCCTGGAATTTCTACAGCAGAAACAAATTAAACATAACTCATCTTACAAGTAATTAGCACATTTCATTTCATTTCAAGAAATCCCAGCTGACTTTACCTACTAGGCCCTAGATTAGTATGTCCTGAACCAAAATGTGCCTGAGATTTAGCTTTATAAGAAAGATTTATTCATGTGTACAGGTAACTTACCTTGTCAAAACATAAAATAACAAGTGCAGGCAGTGCTACAGGCTGCAACATTTCTCCCTGAGCCACACCAAAATCGAAATGCTTTAGAGCATGAGGGCTTGGGCATCCACAGATCCAACACACTGCTGTTGATCTCCTATCAACTATCAAGGTCTCAAGGTAGCATTTTTTTTTTCTTTGAAAGGAATCCAATATAAACAGAAAGGTCACTCTGTAAGGCTACTTCCTTCCCACGAGGTGGAAAATGGCCTTGTTCTGTATGCTGGAAATGCTGGGTCTGGCTATTGAGAGCTGTACACTAGAGGTCACTGCTATTATAAAGGAAAGAGCTAGCTAGCAGGTAAGGCAGGGTTTGTTCTCCACCTTGTTATAAGGTAATGAAAAGCAACAGCTAACTGAATTATACTGTACTTCATCAAATGTAAAGAATCAGTGAATAACGACTATTCAGCTATAGATGAAAACTGAGAGATCTTCAGATATATGGAGAAAAGGACAAAGATGGACATGTGGGGGCTTTTATTTTGAAACACCAATTCACTTCCATCAGTTTCAATTGGTTTAACTGGAACTGGAAAATTATGTCAGCCTGTGGGATTTCTGTCACATTGGTCCTCTTGCCTTTTTCTTTTTTTTCCCTTTTTTCTCTCTGCAGGGTGTACTACTGGGTTGCTCATCTTGACAAAAGCCCAATGCTGCCTTCTTCTCCCACATCCAAGTTCTGCTAAACAGTGCTAGTAATAAATGGACAAAGGGCACTTTAATACACATCAGAGAAGCAAACCAGTGGGTAATTAGTTGAGGATTACAGGTAAGATGCTGATGAAATAGTTGCCTGTAGAGAAATTGTCACTGCTAACCATGTGGCAGTCAGGTTATCCCGAGGCTTTCTAAGTCTTCAAGCATACTCGCCTTTTTGTGTCTGTTTCTGTATACTCTTAATTAGTGTCTGGGACTGTTTATTTAATGAGGCATCCCACACTCTGGCAGTGCTAACTTCTCTCTCTCACATGTTGCTGCTGAGCAGACATGATCAGCCTGAATTTTCAGTCTGTCTTTTCTAAGCTTGTGTCATAATGTTATGATGCTATTTAAATAACTTCTTCCCAAACCCGGTAAATTATGAATCTCATTCAGGATTGAGCCATGTAACCTGTTCTGAGCCTGCTTGCTGATGATTCATGGCATGTTTCCTGTTTTGTTTCCTTTATAGGAATCATGGTTCCTGGTGATTTTGCACATCTTCGTGTGGTACATCCTGTCCAGGGAATTTCTTATCGCGGTGGTCAACAATATATTTTGTCAGCTGTTTCTCCTTATTCAGTCTTAGTTCCAGTATTTCACATCCTTCTGTCATTATTTTATCCTATTCACTTCATTTTCACATTTTTGTTCTTTTCTTGTGTCAAATGGCACGTCAAGCAGGAACATGACGAGAGAAGGTATTTTCATGGTGGGAAGCAGTGATACCAGATCAGCTCGTTTCACAGTCCTGGCCCATCTCCATGTTAACTTCTTGCATATTCTCTCATGTTTCATCTTGGTCAGATGTCACAGACCAAGAAACAAACCCATAACCACTGCAAAAGCCACCTAAGGTGTAATCAGTTTCTGCACAGATCACTCATGCCTGTACAGCTTTCTGCCAAAATATTCTCCATGAAACCTAGCTTTATAGATTTCTTTTGTAGCTATCATCTTTTTTACCACTAAGCAGTCTTCTTTTTTTACCTCTTTTCCCCAGCCAGAGGTAGCCAAAGAATTTCTCTTTATTGACAGTGGCAGCACTGTCCAAATATCTGCAAATTATTTTTTTCCTTATGACATTTTATGTGCTTTTATGCCTTTCAAGCTTTACATCTGCAACTGAAACTTATGGTCAACTTTTCAAAGCTACTTCATATTACAGTGTCAGGTCAAGTTCATCCTTTGCCTAAGTCTGTTATTTCTCCTATGCCTTTTTCAGGATGATCATTTCCCAGGTTTCCTACCTCTACTTGAGTATCCATCTCCAGTTTGTATACACCAGAAACTATAAGGCCAGACTGTTTCCAACGTTAATCTTATTGCTTTGCGTCTCTCTCTGCCCATGAAAAATTCATTTTGAAAAAAAAAATCATGTTTTATTTCAATCTACTAATTTTCATTTAAAGTAGCATTTGTTACATAGTGTTTCCAATGTTAATCTCATTGCTTTGAGTCTCCCCCTGCCCAAGAAAAATTCATTTTGAAAAAAAAAAAAATGTTTTATTCGATCTAATAATTTTCATTTAAAGTAGCATTTGTTACATAAAGCATGCAGTGTGCTAAAGCAAATTTTGGGAAGAAGCAATCTGGAACTATGAGTACTAGAAGTGTTTTCTGTGTAGGATAAGATCACTTTCTACCAAAATGCCTCTGGTCATGTCCATGAAGCAAATTTGGGGAAGAAGCAATCTGGAACTATCAGTACTAGAAGTGTTTTCTGTGTAGGTTAAGATCGCTTTCTACCAAAATGCCTCTGGTCATGTCCATTACCTTCCTGACACTTCTTTGTAATTGAAAATAACCTTGCTGTGATCCTGTTGAAATGCAGAGAGGCTAGAAAGAAAAGCAGAAGACCAATTATTTTCCAGACCTTGCACAGAGTAAGCAGACTGTAATATGTTGGTCATTTGGAGGAATTCCTGTCAGAGCACAGTTCCCCCAGTATTGCACAATAATTGCAAAGATTTTCTAGCAGTTACATAAACACTTCCTGCCCTGACATATATCTTCTGTGAAAGGAAGTCCCCACAACAACCCCATCAGCAGCCCAGCATTGCCCTCTCTGGTGTTTCCTCCAACACCCCTCTGCCACACCACCTACCCCAAGCCTTGTGAAGATGAGCCAGCTGGTCTGCTGCTGCCAGCACATCTCATCCTCCCCTCCTTGTCATCGACTGCCAGGCACCCTGCTGGGACCTAACCGTGTGCATCTCTCTAGACCTCCCTGCAATACAAACAAATAATAAGCAAGGGGGTTGCCTCAGATCTACTGGCCAGACGGTGTTCTAGGTCAACGGTTCCCCCTCTGGGATCCATAAGCTTGAAATCACTCATGCCAGTGACACTGCCACTTGAGGCCACAGAAGAACAAGGCCATGAGGAGAAAAGTTTAAAATCAGTCTTTTAGACTGTAAACTTTTCTCAAAAGGGACTTTCTTTCAAATGCTTTTATAAATTATTGCTCACACTGACCTTTCCAATGTGGCATAAGAAATAGTGGAGACAGCACTAAGGTTGGGTGTATTTTGATGCTGTTACATGCAATAAATCCAGAAGTTAACTCTATTTCTAAGCTGGGCTGCTGTACGTGCTCTGAATCTACACACACTCTTAATTCTTCCTCCTGGGGTCTAAACTTGTGTGCACACACATTTTGTTCAGCTTATGCCCCTACTCCTGTTCTTTATTTGATGGTACTTGGGACCGTGAGAACTGAAGCAGATTTTGCACATGATCATCATCATACTGTTCTCTGGAAAGCTTTTTGGTAATTTGCACATGACACTTTGGGAGGGCAGAGCAGCTGTCAGGCAATCACAATACGAATGTTTCACAAGTTTAATCATAAAACAAATGCAGACTAAGTAGTGTGCCACCTTCATTCATTTTTCTAATTCATACAAATTCATTCTTCAAAGGAATGATTTGAAAAACTCTGGTAAGCCTAGAAGCCAGATACATTATATTTCAACTCCACATTTTATATAATACTTTTGTTAGGCACCTATCTCCTAGTTGCATTTACAGAAATTTCAAGCTTGTGTATAAAGAGAAGAATAGATGAGTCGTTACCTGTGTTGCTTCATCATGAATTTACTCAGATTGCATGAAGATAGGTGGGTGCAAATATAAGCAATAATTTTAATGTCAGATTAAAAAGTTTCCAAAACAGGAGTGGAGGAAGGACAAACCCCCTAGTTAGCTTGAAGATGGAGCTGGGATGAGATTCGTGGTACAGCTTCCTGCAAGCACAGGGGCCTGACCTTAGCAACCCCCAAGGTCCTTTCTGGGCCAGGATTTCCACATCTGCTTTATCCAAGTTCCTCAGTGGATAAGTCTGATAGTGCTGCAGTTCTCCCAGAGGAAGATCATGTTCTCACATGGTATTTGTATGGATGAAGGTTTTCATTGTTTTCAAGTGATGTCAAGGAGCAGGACCACAACTGTACATGCAAAATTTCATCATGCCATTTGGTTGAATGCTCTTTGGGGCTGGGATGGAGGCGTATAATGAATTTTTGGATGTTAAACGAATCACTATTAACATTTAGCAGGATGTACTGCTGAGTTGTGGAGATTTGTTTGCAGGACTGCATTGTTTGAATGGTTTTGGCTTTCTTTTTTTCCTGGGTAGACTCTTGAGAATGTTGAAGGCCTGGCACCAGTCTCCTTATAACCCTATCCTTGTTTTTTCCAAGGATGATTTTGGAAAGGTCTTGGAAAATAATACCAGACTGCACAGAGAGACCCAGAAACCACAGAGCTAATTCTCAGTCGTTTGGGACATTCTCAGGCTTTTGGGACAGGAAGCTCTAAACCACTTTCGATTCCCCCATAATCTGGGGCTGTTTAGGGGACTGATCTGTCTCCATGGTATAAAAATAATCAAGAGGTTCATGTGGCCCCAGAATGCTGCCCCTTTGAGCAGTATGTGCTGGCCACCATCCTAACACGACATCTTCACTGGAAACAGCAAGCATAGGTAACGTGGAGCCCTCGGAAAGATCTGAGGTGACTAGAGAGGTCCTTTAAGCAGTAATTTTTCTCAGAGGGACCTTTACAAATGATTTTCAAATCTCTTTATGTTCACTGAAAGGTAGTTAGCACAAGCTTAGGCTGTGGAGGTTCCCAAGTCTCCGAGACTGCAAAGGGAAGGTTTCTCAGCCATTGGTGAAGGATCGGAGGTATGCAGGCTGCCCTTCAGCCAAGTCATGCAGATGCCCCATGTTACAAAGGAAACACTAAGTGTCTTCATAGATTCTACTTTTGCTCTCACCTGCCATTTGTCCTTTTCCATCCTATTTTTCCGTGACTGAAATAAAAGTGTGTTGATTGTAAGCATATTGCTGTCCTTCCTACATGTGGAAAACATGTCAAAACAACAGCAAGCTATCTGCAAAGGGTAATATTAACAAAGCCTCTTTGCCTCAGACAGTCGTAGAGAAGTTTGTTAATTTATTTGCAAAATATTCTGACTGGAGTAAGGATCCTGTAATTAGCTTCTACTTCTGCATTGCCAATGCCTTTATGTGCTCTTAGTAGAAAATAAAGGAAAACATAAATAAGCAAAGCTACTCAATTTAAAATAAGATGTGTAAGGGATTCATCTGCTCACAGATGATGTGGTGCAAACACAGGTGATGTATTTTCTAAGGCTTTCAGTGCCCAGATCACTTTCCAGAGACACGAGGCATTTCATAAACTGCAACTCCATGGCCACAGGGACGCAGGATTTATGGAGACAGCATAGGAGGTCCTGTGGCATCTTATCCCCCATGTCCGTGTAATATAGTGTGTGTGAAACAGAGCCATCAACTCCTTCTCAGTGGATGACTACTCTTGACCTATCACCATGCCATGCTGGTGAGACATTGCCTCACCCCCTGGTCGCAGCCAGACACCCATGCCACAGAGGACCTCCACCGTGCTCTGTCTTGCTTTGGCAGACCTTTAGCCCCCTGGCACACATGTGCCTCCCCTTCTCCTATGCTGCCTGCTTTCATGGGCTCTGTCATGGCACTGTGACACCGCCAGCACCAGTGATAGGTTTTAATCTTTGAAAAAGGTGAGGATGGGAAGACTTGGCAAAGAAATCTTTATTCTATTATAAACTGCTTAAGATTGTAAATGCATTTTGAAGAAGTTCAGCTGGCACTAAAGCCTGATGTCGCACATCAGATATAGAAAGTCACCTCTTCTAAGAAAAGAAGGTTTTTGATAATACATTCTTAGAGTATTACCAAAAAGTTTGCAGAGGCAAGGGCAGGGTGAGCACATCTCCCGTCTCAAGGCTGGGAATAAGCACAAGACAAGCAAAGGAAATGACAGAACAGAGCAAGAGTGAGCCCTCTGCCCTGCCAGGTGGTATGGACGAGGAAGGAAAGTCTCACAGGACTGTCCCAAGACTCCTTGCCTGCAGCAGGGTTCACGCACTGGCAGGGGATGTGTTCCCTGCCCACAAGTATTATAAGTATTAGGAGCAACAAGAGAATACCAAGTGCCCTAATAAGTGCAGAGGGGGAAAAAAAAGCAAAATACAGTAACCCAATATCTCTAAAGCCTATGTCTAATCTAGTAATACCACCATTTCCTCTGTATGTGATTTATGTACAACTGGATGACTGGTTAATCAAGTTGTTTAAGAGACAAGCAAGGTAGAAGGTATGACATCTTGGTCACTAATCTGAATTACTTCTATTTTAGCTGAGCTGTTGAAGGCAAAGTCTTGAGAAGTTTGTTAATGGAAACCATTACCCATCACCATTGACCCCTGTCTGAATCTGCATTTCTGTGTCTGAATCCAGAATCCAGTCTGAATCCAGAAAGTTTTTCATATCAGAAGAAATTTATTTATTACTGCTTTCACATGTAACAGTGCAAGAAATGTTACCTACAGACTTTAAATAGGAAGCACTGCAGAGAAATGAGCTCAATGGAAGGAGCTAATGGGGCTGATCGTTACAGCATCTAAAGGATATAAGCGGTCTGCAATCTAGAAACAAACTCATTTTCTAAAACGTTTTGTATAAAAAGGCAAAGAAATCCACCACAAAGCACAGGACTCTCATGGCAAGTCCAGAGAAGAACAGAGCTTGAGCTACTGTGATTCATTTGTTTCTGCACAAAAACTTTTCCTCAGCAGCTGTATACTGAGTATTACTGTACTCACTGCTGCTATCCAGACTGGACCAGGAGTTGACAGACAAATATTTTCCAGTTCTGTTTGAAAGATGTCTTCTCAAAAGAATATTCTTTGTCCTAACAACTGCGCAAGAAAAATGCATATGGCAAAATAGAGGAGTAGAGGGGAGTCAGATCATCAGCCCTGGTAAAATTAGAAAGAAGCACAAGGAAAACTATTAATGCTGTTCACAAGCAATAGGGAGTGTAACATAAAATTGGGGCACGACAAACTGTACAAGTACAGATGTAGCTTAGGGACGTCTATGGGAGAAGGAGGCATCAGACACAATCCAGGCAGAACAAACTGCTTAAAAACATCATTTCCCACTCCACAAAGTATTGTGAAAACATAACAAGGTTGGTCATCTATAACAAGTTATAACAAGTTAATCAGAAATAACAGCAGCTCAGGAGAGAAGAGAAGGGAATGAGGACTGTCTCTAGGGTGGACACTGAGGGAAGAGCTTGCAATACATAAAGAACACCATCAATTTCAAAGAAAAAATGAAATATTGCCATGAAACTATATTCCCAGAAGAGGTTGCTCAAGTGGCAACTGGAGCACCAATATTATTAGAGAGCACTCGAGTTGGACAAGAATCAAAAGAGACAAAACCATGCTCAGACAGGAAAAAAAAAAAAAAGAAAGATTTGCCACTGCTGCAGGTGATCAATGTGTTTGGCTGAAGTACACTGCACACCCAGCGAGAATGTTGCACATCTCTAATCTGTGTGCAATCAAGACCAAGTGCAGGATCTTAAAGATCAATTTGAAAATGAATTTCTTGTCTTGACCAGGCAAGAAATTTCTCTAGCAAATATTCAAATATTTTGAGGTGGACAAAGGACAAAAGAGGAATAAACCTGGAGAACTTGATGCAGTTGGTACTAATATGTCCACCAGTGGCTACAGTATTTGCTCAGAAAGTGCTTATATTTCTTTCTTCTTCCTCCACAAGAAGTAGCCCTTAGCTAACCAGCTATTCTGAAACTACAAGTAGTGTTATCATTTACTACCAGTCAAGGAACACGACCTTTAGGAAATCAAATCTAGCAATAAGAGAAGCAAATTAATCTTTTTAAAGATGCAGTTAAGTCAGAATTCCATGCCTTTGCTATCAGAATCTTTAACTAAAAATAATTAGACTCCAAAGAGTAGTAACAATGTTATAAAAGAGAAATTGGTAGTCCAGAAAATATGAGCCCAGAGATTTCCAGTAAAGACTCATAAAACACAAGACAAGCGTACTTCCATGCCAGAACTCCCCTGGTCTCACAGTCATGCACAATGGAGGAAATAGCAGTAGCAGCTGTGCACAGACAGCCTTGCTATGGATTGAAGATGATTCATAATATCCCATAAAAGTTCTAAAAGCAATTGGCATGGGATTTGCTTGAATGCAATGACAATCACCTACCTTCTGACACAGAGTATCCACTAAGTCAATGCAAATGAGCAGCAGGGGACTTATCATCCCAAGACCATACTTCATTGAGTATCATATTTACAATGAACTTCTGGACAATAGACTGCAACATGAGTCTGAGGAATTTTGAAGGTTAGAGGGCAGTCTTCCATTTCAGTTTTTGGTTTAGTTTTGGTTCAGAAGGAAAGGTAACAGAAAGGTTCAAGGGAAGTCCCCAGAGCTGTGCAGGTTGAGTGCCCATGCAGAATACCCACCTACAAGCAAAACTGCAGGACCCGGGTATTGCTTTCACTAGTGCACCACTGCCTGAGGTGCTGCCACTGAGGGAAGAGACCACTAAATGTTCTAATGAGCTTCACATCCCCAGAGAAAACCAGACGCGGAACTACAGCTGAGAAGCACAGTCAGCTGGAGATACTTGCAAGGGTAACAGTAGTACTTTGACCAAACACAGAAAAAGATTCAAGGTCAGAGGCTAAAAGGGTCATCTGGCCTAGCGGTCTTGCTTTACAAGAAGGTCAGTGATTGTATTCCCAACCTCCTTCTTTGTAAAGGAAGGAAGAAGTCATGTGTTCTTTAAAAAAAAGGATTTGGTAACTTGTTCTCCCTTCAGAACTGCACACACTTACGACCTCATGGCTTCTCTGCATGTGTGTGTGTGCTGGGCCATGGAAAGCAAAGTTAGTCAGGAAACCAGATTAATAATATTTTATTTAATTTACCATAACCAGTGTGGAAGAAGGACCTAGCCGGTTCCTCACTGCTTATGCAATCTTCCCCATTGAATACTACCTCACAGGTCATACATCTCCTTTCCAAACATAATATTGCCTCATAATAAAACTTAGGAAAGCATATTGAAAGGTTAAAATAACAGCAACAAGTTATAAAACTCTTTTACTTGTTCAAGGTCTTTATTTCCAATAATCTCTTTAATCTTCCACTTTCAATATTTCCATAAACTTTTGCAAACTTTATTAGGCTGACATTTTGAGTTTGGGTGGAGTGTTAAAGTGTTAATCCCTGCATGCATTTAAACACCCAAACCAGGCCGTTTAACTGAAATATTTAATGTCTCTAGGGATCTTTCTCCACTTTCTAATATGCAGTTTCCCTTAACCTAATCCTGAGTGCCGTAGCAGAAGCTCACTTCATGGCTGAGCTGTTCCATCAGCATCAGTAGGTATTTTAGACTCATCACAGGGAGGTTATGCTGGTGTTGGTCCAGATGATGGAGAGCTGAGTGGAGCAAGCTGTCTCTCATTCCCAACATGAAGGATTCATTCTGATGGAAACTAAGATCATGGCAAGCAAAAAGGGAATTACCAGTGTGCAGGCATTGTCCTGACTGGGTTGGGAAGTTTCTCCATGTCCTGCCATCAAATACAATTTAAAATACCTTCTCATGGACCAGCTTCTAGTAGTCAATTCAGATACTCATGGAAGCTGTATCAAAGGAAGCTTCCAACGCATTATTCTGAAAAATATGCTTTTGAACAATTTTCGCAAAAGCACACAAGAAGCCAAGGTAGAGCTAGAAATGGGAGTTCAGTCTTTCAAAGGCAGGCATATAAAACACCAGATTTCAGTTCTTCAGCATCCCTCCACTCACTTTTCTGAGACTCAGGGCATGGGCACATAGCTGAGTGTGAATCCAGAAGCAGTGGCTTTAGGAGTTGCTGCCAATCTGCTGGGATGCTGCACTTGTCATGTACAATATTCACAGAGCACATGCACTTCTCAAACTATTTATCAACTGTTTCCAAGCTGCTTATCACCACCTCTCTGTCCCAGGCTACCTCCTGTCACTGCAACGCAAGCAGAGTAGGACAGGCACACATATTTCAGTGCCCAGCTCCCTGGCTTAGTTCACACCATCCCCTGCAGCAGTTCAGGTTTTGTCACTGGATGTTGCATTGAGACAGGTCAGGATTGCCCCAAAGGTCCCTGCCTTGACCCAGCTGTGGGGCTGATTGCTCCCTATGAAGGGGTGATAGGACATGCTTGGGTGAGAATGTAGGAGGGAAATGGCAGTAAAATCTTATGTTTTTGTATGTTTTTACTGTGCAAATATTTGGGAATAAGGGGTCAGGTTAAGCCCTCAAGCTTGCTCAAAGGCATAGTAAACCTGCCTCAGGTTAATCCACCCTCACTGAAGCTTAATACAGCAATGTTACCTTGTGCTGTGGAAGGCTATGAGCAGCACATCAACAGCTTGGCTGACAGGCAGGTATAAAATTAATTTGCCCTAATATGATTACATGCTGTCTCTTCCTTCACGCTTGAACAATGAGCTACTTATTTCTTATGGTGTCACGTGAAATGATGGTGTTTTAATTGAAACCTAAAAGTCCTGAGTCCTTGATGGATCCTGAGGCTTCTATGACAATAAAATCAGGTAGTGAATCAGATATGAATGAAACATTTCAAATATTAAAGCTTCTGCTACAATTTCTCATCTCTTATCTGTCTCTCTTACCCCAGTTAAAACTGTCTTTAACTCCTCTGAGGAATGCAAAGCCTTATAGCATTTTTGCTGCAGTCTCCAAATTTGTGTGGCTATTGTAAATCAAAAATGCTGGTGGATAAGAACCAAGAACTGTTTGCGCAGCACTAAAACAGCTGATGTATATGGCTATATCTGAGCTACAAGTGCAGTTGTACAGGTGCTTTGGATATGGCTCTTGCATCTTCAGTAAAATAATTAATACTTTCAGTTGTGCACATTCAGGAAGTAAACTAAGTAACTTCAGCATTCTCCTTTTGAATACAGGCTTAACCACAATGATGTTACTTACTACAGGAAACCTTTGCACCTTTGCAAATGGGACATTACTTTTACCTACACAAATAAAGCAAGTCATCATTTCCCTTGCACATCCGCTACACTTCATCTGCTCTCAACAGCACTTCGATACATGAAACACAGTATCTTATTTTCACAGAATCACAGAATCACACAATGGTGGGGGTTGGAAGGGAATTCTGGAGATCATCTAGTCCAACCCCCCCTGCCAAAGCAGGTACATCTACACCAGGTTGCACAGGAAAGCATCCAGGTGGGTTTTGAACCCCCAGCCTCTCTGGGCAGCCTGTCCCAGTGCTCCGTCACCCTCACAGTAAAGAAGTTTTTCCTCATCTTCAGGTGGAACTTCCTGTGTTCCAGTTTGTGCGTGTTGCCCCTTGTCTTGTCACCTTGAAAAGAGTCTGGCCCTATCCTCTCAACACCCACCCTTCAGATATTTATAAGCATTGATAAATCCCCTCTCATCTTCTCCAGGCTAAACAGACCCAGGTCTCTCAGCCTTTCTTCATAAGAGCGATGCTCCAGTGCCTCATCACCCTCGTAGCCCTGCGCTGGACTCTCTGCAGTAGTTCCTGGTCTTGCTTTTCGTCAAAGAGAAGCAGCAAGTCTGGGTGTAGTCATTGCTGTAGGCGTTCACGTTGCACCACAGCACTGGCAGAGCGTGGCAGGCCAAGGCGAGAGGCGGCGAAGCTGCGGATGTCCCGGGCCGCGGGCGGGCGGCGGGCACCAGGGGGAGCTCACACAGCACGGCCGCCCGCCTCCCCCGCACTCCCGGCACCCCGGGGCGGGACGTCCACGCAACTGCCCACCTCTTCGAAACTTTTCCCCCGCGTCCTATTTGCACGTACAGGATCCTGACATCCGTGTTTAGAAAGAAGGGAGAGGGGTCGGGAGGAGATGGAGCCCGACAGACAGCTGCCCAGAGGCGCAGCGGGGCCCGCGGCCTTCACCTGCCCTCAGCCGCTGCAGGAGCAGCCCGGCTGCAGCTGCCGAGCTGCACATTTCAGCCTTGATGAATGGAGGAACCAGTGCTCTGGGGGCTGGATGGATCATATTTTCCATGTTCAGCTGTAATCGGTGTAATTTCTTTATTACAGGGCAAAATGCATTGAAGCCCAAGCTGCCGCGAGGTAGCAGCACTCTGTGGCTTGCATTCTGGTTTTCCTCTGCCATCAGGAAAGAGGGCTCAAGGGCACTGAGAGGTGAAAACTCCGGCTCGGTTCCTCGCCCTTGTGCCCTGGGAACATGGACCCACCTGGAAAAGAGCACGGGGAGCATTCAGAAAGCACTTGTCTCATCCACAGCCCCGCGGGGCGTTGGCTCCTCTTTGCCTTGCCTTTCCTTTGGGGGATTTTGGTTCCTCCTCCCGAACGTTGCTCCAGAACAAGAAGGACAGTGCAGACAGGGAGCTGTGTTGTGTGATTTCACCTGCTCAGCTGCTCCTACTGCGTTAGCTCTGGAGGCAAGAAGTGACTGTTCGTCTAAACTGACTATCAAGCCACCGCCCCTGAGCGTATTGCCAGAAAATGCTGGTCCTGGCTGTTAACCTCACCGGGCCCAGAATAGCTGTGCTCTGTGTGTGCCCCAGATCCTTGCCACCCGCTGTGGATTTTCCTTTTTAATTCTGTCACAGCCTTCGCTTTTGCTGTCCAAGTTACAGCAAATTTCTTAGTCATTTCCTTATCTACCAGACATAATGTCGTACTGGTCACCGTGCCTTTCCATGTGACAGGGTCCTGTTTTCGATGCTCTGGCTTCACCTCTGCCAATAAACTAAGCAGTGCTGTGTCATGGCTCCTCTCCTCAGATTTTTCCACACTGTCAAACTGTCAATGGGGTTAAGTAGCACGATTTAGACTCACACTCCACAGTGCTCTCCCAGACAGCGCCCAGGACCAGTCTAGGTTTAGTACTGGGCAGCAGCTGTCTCTAATAGACAAAGTGGGTGCAGTTACCCTGATCTGGAGGGTGAAGTGTGTAACTATATGAACACAGCCCATGCTGTGCCTCAGGGACAACCAACGGCTCCTAGCCCTTTTTATGGATGGGCCTGTGGACTGGAGAGCCAAACTTCTATCTGTAGAGTTATTGCTTTCCAACCTTCACTGGATATACATGTCAGGGTGGGCTTCACCTCAGCAGCCTTTGGCTGTTTAAACCTAAACTGCAATCATTCATTAGTCTCCTTCTTTAGTAAAGGGACAGAAACAGGAACCTCTAATGGGCAATCTAAAATAGATGGGGTGAGTCACCAACAGGAGACATCTGTTACTATCCTCTAATTAAAGACAGAGCCAAGAGGACTAACTCAGACAACTATCTTCACTCCTCTAAACATGGGTGACATGAATCTTGCTTTGTGTGGTTTTGCATCTAACCAGCTTACTGAGTCCTAGGACAAAGCATGCGTCGGTCTAACTAGTACACTACTGGGACAGAGGTACTAATGCTGAGTTTCCCATGCCTTTTTGAACTGATCATTCCTGACTTCTGAATGATTATTTGTGCAGAATTAATGTCCTAAACCATTGCTTTCCAGAGGCCTATATGTCATGCCATACAGTCTGTTGTGTGCTAGATGCTAGATTCACATCATAAATGAATTTTGGATATATTTTTAACCAATGTGTTTGCTCCCCGAGTTATACCACACGGCTGAAGGAGAATATATACTTCTGTCCAGGTCATCAGATTCCACAGCTTAAGCAGAAATGCATCAGTAGTAGTGACTCTGTCCAGCATATATGAGAATATGTTAGTCACAACATCATTTTATACCCACTGATGGTGACATCTGTGACAACATGGAATAAACGAAAAGCTGGAAATTGAGCTCTGCCTGAGTCCTGTTCCTTTCCGCTGTTTGACGTCTTCCACTGTTGCAGCAGGGATGAGGAAGGAGGGTTGGAAAAATGCGTGTTTGCTTCTCCACAGCCCATAAAATATTGGTATGACAGTTCTCTGAAATAGACAATAAAAATGCATTTTCCTCTTGCCTCCATGTGCTCATGAGTATGTGAATAAATATAAGCTGACGTGAGATTTGTATGTGTGCAATAGTGTGGGTACCATTTTACCTTGCACCGTCAAGCTTTTGACACAACCGCATGTCTCATGAGGAAAGGAACGGTTCACAAACCATGCAAGTCTTCCTAAAATGCACATCATAAAACCTGTGGTGTGCTCCAAGCTGCTGTGCATGCTGTTTGTTCCACTTCCTCCCTTCCAGTGCTAGCCTTTGCCTTTCAAATCCCTCTGATTCTCCCCCTCTCATTGAAGCATATTAGTTACTATGGAAACTGATCTGTGGGTACCGAACTTGGTGACATCCACAGGGAAGGGATGCTTCCGGGGAACCTAAATATCGACTGAATGGTTATACCTTAACACTGCATATGGCTTAGATTTGTAAAAACCCGCAGGAGGCCACTGAGGGAGGAGAGGCAGCAGCTGAGGTTACAATGAAAGAAACCCCCACTCCAGCCACTGGTATGTTCTGCAGTCCCATGACCTTCCCAGTGACACAGCCCTGTGACTCAGAGGAAGAGAAACCAGAGATGGGCTGTGCTGAACCACAGGACTGTGGATGCTTCCCAGGAGCAGCTCCATACCGAGAGAACCGCACAAGGTTACTATAGCTTTTGTGGTGAGCTTTAATGATGCTTACCAGAGAACTGTTAGCAAAAGTTAAAACTGATTAAAGCAAAAAAATACCACACACAGCACACCAAGAATGACCGTGGATTAACTATTTCACAGGGACCCTTTCTCGTAAGATAGAAATTCATCTGTTGCAGAAAATCCTTCGTGAAGATGCACTTGGCTGGATGGTGCTTTGCTGTGTCACTATGAGGAGGAAAACCTCTTAGAGAGATTGGATCCACCTGAAAACAACTTTGACAAAGGTAACCCTTCTCTCGAGTAGGCAGCACCCTACAGAGGAGTGAGAGCCAGTAGCAGCAGGAGCGAGCCCCTTTGCTGGTGTCAGCCCACACAGCTCTCCGCAGTCGCTGGAAGTCACCAGCCCCACCTGACCACGTGGGGATGCCTCTTGGTCTCAGTGCTCATTAAATAAACTTACTGGATACCAGCTCCCTCGGTGCAGCGGGAGGCTAAGCAGAGGGGTGCAGGGCAGACAACTCCCCGCTGCCCCAGGCAGAGGGGCACATGCAGGGCAGGTGGGAGGGAGGTGACACCACAGCAGCAGGGCAGAAAGCTGGGACAGGGACACCAGATGCAACATGATGTCAGCCTAGATTTATGGATTCCCAGCCCTTGTTTTTGATAAAAGTGTGAATTGCTTTCTGGAATAGAGGCACACATACTGAGCTGGGGCATCGTGGTGCAACCAAGGGTGCATGTTTTGGAGCAGCAGTTGTTCATACAGAGTTTTTTCCAGCTGTGTTTCCAGGAGATTAGGAAACATCTCTGAGCATTGCAGAAGAGAAATTTGCATCATTTAACAGCCTGTGTCCAGAAATTCACCCTGTTCCTGGCCCAGCACCACAGTGTTAGAGTCTCACCCAGTGTGTACCAACACGAGTCATTGCCAGGGCAAAAGCTGACAAATGAGTTTCCTGTTGGAGAGGGCTAAAATCCTCAGACTGAGGGGTTGTTTGACTTGGTTTGGGTTTTTTCTTTCATATGAAAGGTCTGTGGTATTTCAGTTCACCTACAAATCGGGCCAGTCGGCTGTCCTAAGGAACCGACTATCCTGTTTCTTTACTTGGATGCATAAGGAGTGGATGGGGGGTGCAAGCTCCTTCCTCACCCTTTGCTGCTCACCCCACAGCCCTGACTGGGGACCACTCAGGCTCCCCTTCTTCCCCTTGAGTAGCCCAAGCAGAAAAAAGGCTGTAGTAGATTTAGAGACCAACGGCTGAGAATGAAATCTGATCTAACTGCAAGCTCCTCTTGAAAGTTTAAAGAAAACAAAAAGTTCAGTCCTGTTTGAAGGCTGGTTTCATTACACCAGTAGCAGACCTAGCATGGGCAGTAAGGTACAGGGGTACAGACTGCATTTTTTAAGACAGCAAGTAGGACTATCCTCAAAGACAACTGAGTAATTCAACACCTTGGACTGTGCTGTCACATTTTCATTTAGCAACTACATGAAAAGTCATCATGTCCCATTTTTAGATGGCCACCTCCCTGTTCACACTAGTCTTTCTAACAAGCATGCAAACACCCATCTATATTTAAAGTGGGCTCTTTGCAAGACCCTAGAAATTTCAGCGAGACAGAGATTTGAGGCTGAATATGGACAAGCACATAAAGTCCCGACTTCTGCACAGTTTGATTAAACTTTCAGGACCTGCTCTCTGTCCCCTGCCCCCAGCACTGTCCCCATGCTCCCTTCCCTGCTCTCCCAGGGCACTAGCAGGACACAGGCTACCCTAGCAAGGGGGCTGGCTCTAATGAACTCCCCTTTCATTTCCCAGTGCGTCAGTTGTAGGGATTTTCCAGAGTGCTTTTTTAGATCCACCTGTTGTTTGTTCAGCCAGCCCCACAGAAACATGTAAACCTGTTTTACTTGAAAAGGGAAAGCATGCTAACCTCTCTGTGCAATTACATTGAGCTGTCTGTCTGCTTTCAGCCAGGAAAAAAAGATACCAGCCAAGCTGAAGGAACAATTTTGCTGACTGACATCTGAAGAGGAACAGAGTGAATCTCCTAAATGAAACTTTCTCTACAGCCACAGGGCAAAAAATCTATCCTGTTCTCACAGTTTTGGCTGTTCCTCTCTGAGCCTGCCTTAGGAATGATGGCTCTGATCTGTTCTTACTTGAAACAAATTGGATGGCTCATCCCTAACCAAAACCAGTGTTTAAAATGTGACAGGGGAGCAGCTGTCCAAAAATTAACAATGAACTGATGACCCAGATGTGGAACGTAAGTGCCAAAAACACAGGCTCTAGAACATGTATATTCAAAATTAACTTTACATAAATATTTCTAGATACCAATAAAGAAGCTACAGAAACAGGCTGGAAAATTGTACTGATGGTTTTGTAGGAATCTTATGTGCTACATACACTTAAAAAAAAAAAAAAAAAAAAAAGAAGTGAAGCAATAGCAAAAATTGCACTTGATGGGCAATCACCTGGGTGGAATTCATGCTGGCCAGAAAGAGAATGATTGCACATTATAATGAGTTGTACTGAGCGATAATTGAGTGGAGAAATGGAAAAAAATTGAATAGCAACATCTCCCTGTCTTTCCTAACAAGATGTCTCAAAATTTAGCGTCACTTTGAGATGGTAAAAAGTAGCCTCAGAGCAATCAGTGGGAGATGTGACACCTCAGAGCTGCAGAGTCCCAGACAGAGTGGAAAAAATGATGCTGAATCTGATTGCTGACATATTCTGTCCCTATACAAGGGGCACCACAGGAAAAGGCAGTGGAAAGTCCAGAGTCAAGACTTGCAATAAGGTCACAAATGAAAGCAAAGACAGGAAAACGATGAACAGAAGAGCAGCACCATCCTCTGATCACCTGCATCAACCAACAAGACCTCTCCCATATTTGCATTTGGTTTTGCATACTAATGTGAGCTCTAGACTTGGAGCCCAGGGACTGCATTTTTATTAGACGCAGGCTGTCAAAGCGTAGACAACAGTAGCGTAGCAAGGTTTGAACAGCCTCAGTCTAGCTGAGCAGGACTGCCACTGCTCTCTATAAATATACACCCGGTGGGGGTAAGTAAGCGTCAGGGGGAGGAGAGAGCTATTTCAGCCAAGAAAGATTTCGCAAGAAGAACAAATGGCTGTAAAACGTCTGGGGACAAGTGCAGGCAAAGCCTCAGCCTGCAGAGGGGACAGGCTCTGCTGCCCCCAGCTCAGCCACAGTGGCCACCCCCCTGGGTGTGAGTTGGCTTCACCCTGGTCCATTGGGAGCAGCAGGTGGGCCAGCATGTGCTGTGATGCAGAGGATGGGCTTGAGGAAGGATTTGAAGCCCACGGGCTTTGCCGAGGTGTTTTGGGGTGGCTGTGTGCTTCCAGGAGGATGAGGACTGAAGGCAGCATCCTGCTGCATGCCAGGGACACCAGGGTTCCTGGCACAGGGCTGACAGCATGCACTGGCACCCCGGTCCCGCATTGCCTTTCCAGCAGCATCCATGTCTCAGGTCCATGCAGGGCAGCTGCACGTTCAGTAAAGCTTTCCCAAAGACCTTGACTGGAAAGCCCAGATTTCAAACCGTGGGATGGAGTGTCCTCTCCTCATGAGGAAGATTCCAGCAGCATTGACTTTGAAATAAGAGTAAAAATAAAATAAGTATTAAAAAAGACTCAGGGAAGTACTACAGCCTACTTCCTCCCTTCCGGTGTTCAGAAACACCCAGTACACAGCTGGCAAACTTTTTCCACTTGAACAGCGAATTATCTAACTTGAATATTCTTTGAAAGTCTCTGAGGCATTGCTCTGGGGCGCAGGTGAAAGAAGTAAAGCTCCACCATGAAGGGGGCAAAGAAGGTAATAAACGGGGCATACAGCAGTGGAGGAGACTCTAATGCACCAGTAGCCCAGGACTCTTCCCAGCCCTGAGGAAGGCAGGATGGGGCCGATGTGCTGCCTTGATGGGGGTTGATGCATCCCCTCTTCTCCAGCGGCTCGTCCCCGGGGCGCAGGGGGTGCTGGGCACAGGTGCAGCCAGCCCATCACGATCCCAGCCCCACTGCCAGACCGCAGCAGGAGGGCAAAGGGACAGCCATGGACCTGCAGCTCTCTGTGGGGCAGTCCTCGGGCATCTGCCTGCAGCACAAGTTTTCCTCTCACCAGTAAAGTACTTTTAGCAATTAGCTGGACTGTTACAATTACATTTAAAAGGCTACTATCAGCTTACAGATGGACCTCTTCTTTTTTCTCTTTTTTTTTTTTCTTTTTTTTCACAGAACTTGAAGTAAATAGAAATATTTTGAAAGGTTTGTTGATGTCCTGGTTTTTAGCTGGAACAGAGCTGGGTTTCTTTTTCAGTAGTTAGAATAGTGCTGCATTTTGCTTTCAGCCTGGGATTTGTTATGGGACAAACACTGAGAACACACCAGTGTTTGTGTTTTTGTCACTGGAAGTGAAGGACTTTGTGCTTTGTTAGTCTACAAGTGCAAGACCTAAGGGGTGAGGAATATTTAAATTAATAAGCTAAATTGGTGTTTGTATATGCCAGTGGGCTATTCCATATCATATCACATCATGTCCAGCATATTAGTGAGGGTCTCTTCCTCTTTTGCTCTCTCTGGCTTTCGCTCGGGCTCTCGCTCTTCTGGGATTGTGGTTTCGGTTCGGGATTGTTGCTCCTCCGGGATCGGGACAGGCTTTGTCCGTGGGTGGTGAGCAGTTGCACTGTGCATCACTCATTTGCATACTTTATTACTGTTATCATCACTACTATTTTAATATTAGTATTATTTTAAGTTTTCTTTTATTTTTATTATTAAACTGTTCTTATCTCAACCTACAAGCCTTCTTATCCTTGATCCCCAATCCTCTCCTCTGTCTGCTGGAGTGGGGGGAAAGTGGGTGAGCAGCTGTGTTGGCTGCTGGCCAAGGGCCAGCCCAGTGAAACTCTTACAGTTGAGGAGCGGGGTTCCGTTCCAGTAAAAACAGCGGGATTTAGGCAAATAGATATTATGTTACTATGTAATAGCCACAGCACAAACGATGCAGCACCAGGAACCTAACGGCAAAACTACCCAAATTAAAAACTGCATTTCAGTCCCTAAGCCAAGAAACAAACACAGAACGTAAAGGGGGATTTTTTGTTAACTCACCTCAAATTTAATAATTTCAGGTGTTGCTGGGATGACTAGTAAAGAAGTATGTGTTTAAAAAATAAATTTTCAATACCAAAAGCAAGGAGGCAAACTGCAGGGTATAAAAGTTTCCCAAAATGAAACTCTTCCTTTCCAAAACCAAAAGATAGCAGAAGAAAACTGATAAACATCAGATTCTTGGGGTTTACAGGGGCCTTGTCTGAAGTATGCTCACAGAGCAGGAAAGTGGCTCTTCTGTAAGAAATAGTGATCTTTACATTGAATCCCCTTGTTTGTTTCCATCCAAATTCACTTTACTCTTGTCTGGCAAGATCACACCAGAAAGCCAGCCTTCAGCTTGCAGTTAGGGCTTAGCAGCACCATCATTATACAGTGTAAAATAAAGATTTCACCAGACCTATGCCATCTTCCTTTGCGATTACAGAGGTTCACAGCAGATTAAGATAATGGTTTCATCTTGTTCTGACTGCATGATTCTAGCACAGTAGGATTTGAGAGTCCCCTCAGGAGGTGATTTGGAGACTTCCAGTGTTGGAGTTGTTCAAACAAGCAAAGAAACCATCCTTGTTGTGGCTTTGTCTACATCTAGTATCCATCTGCCTTCCTGACAAGCCCATCAATGGCATCATTAGTAAAATGTGTAGTTTTGTTATACCTGTCTGGAATTTGACTCACCTAAACAGTCTGTTTCATCTGGTTAGTTTGCAGCATAGCACACAGCAAAATAGTCTTTTTCAGCTACATAATCTAGAGAGAAGCCAGAGTTTATCAGCCTCCTCATCCACTTTCTGCATCCCATATCAAAGCCCATCATTTCTCTGCTGATGCTTTCAAATAAACATAAGAGGCTTTTCCTAAACACGAGATTTATACAATAGGATCTCATTCATGAGAGAAAACATGCTGTAAAAGGGATGGAAAAGAGGGAAGATCTAAACAGCTTGCCAGCTCAGGTTATGAGATGGTACAATTTAGAAGATGCTGCTGGGCTAGAGGAAGGCTTGATAAATACCAGCCCAGCTCACCCAAGACAAGCCATCTGTGTGAGCCAAGAGTACCATGCAGCTGCCTGGGAGGAAAGGATTTTTGCTGCAACTCACAGCAGAAACCAGCTGCACCCCTCAAATTTTGGTGATCGCACACATTCCCTCTCAACACACCATCTTTCGAAGCCTGATCTACCAGAGTTTGGTGGAAAAGCCTCAGGATAACAGAGTGGTTTCCCTTCTTATCCAGAGCAAGCTCCTTGCTGCAGTTCATGCAGAATCAGCCTTGGCCAGGGTGATTTGAAAACCTGACCTAAGCTGTCAGCTTCCCATGTTTCCTAACCCACCACTCTCCTCTCTCACCCCTCAGGACAGTGATGTTTATTATCACAGTTGATTTTGATGGTGGTGCAGGGATTTGTTTTCTTTCCTTTTAGTCAGTGTGCTGCAGAGGTCCTGCTGGGAGCAACAAACATCCACATCCATTCACAGGGATCAAAACCCACCCTGACGTGATATTTTGGCAGTGGAAACAATCAGCTTCAAAGGAAAACTGGACAAAAAAAAAACAGTTCCCGAGCGGCGCTGCTGATTCCAAAGCTGTAGAGAGCAGTTTAGCGATGTTAATATGATCCCAAGACAACAGCTTCATAAGCCACCCAAAGGGAAAAGAAACCGTCACAGCCCTTGCAAGTGTCTCACGGTGCAGAGTTTGGCATTGATGTGCCTCCTGCCTCCACGTCTTTGAACCAGTCCAGGCTCATCAGTGATCTTGAGGGGATTTTTAGATCTGCAACCAGGGCACGTTCAAGGGCCACCTCACCTCTGCCAGCCGTGGGGCAGAGCCACCATGCATGCTCTGTGGGGCTGCACTGTGCCTAAGCTCCTCATCCCCTGCAGCTGGCTTGCCCACACAGCCAGGGGTGTGCTGGGCTGTCCTATCCACCCGTGTGGCAAAAGAAACATTGCTGTGACACAGACATGGGCCTGCTCCTGCACCTGCATGGCACAGCCCAGTGTTGATGCCACCAGGTATGCTCCTAGGGGGGTGCAGGTGCCAGGGAGCACTTCTCCGATGTAGTTTGGATGGGGCCACCCCATTTTGGACAGGACAGGAATTTACACATGTATGTAAACGTGAAGTGCCCCCCATCATCTGGCCCCAGCATCATGAACGCTGTCTTGTTTTCCTGGTTTGTAAGTACACCCAAACAGCATTTTGCCTTCTAGTCACTTCTTCAAAACTTACACAAAGAGGTATGGAGCTACAGCAGTAAATGATTTTAGAGGAATATTATTTTATAATAATTCTAAGATTCTCTTGTCACTCTCAAAGGAGAATGGCAGCCCTTTAATTAAATAGGAGGGAGATATTCATATCCCTGAACATGGAGTGTTGGACTTCTCCCAGTGACAGTTCCTACCATGTGGTCTAAAATTCCTGTTTTCCTTTCACCAGGCTTACAGTAAATGAAAGCATTTGTTTAGGGGGGAGCTTGTCTAGAATGATACTGTCCTGAATAGCAGTCCCATGGAGAAGAAAGTAGAAGAAAGCATGGCTTAGGCAGGAGAGGTGGAAGGCTAAAAGGTTGAGTCCAATCTTTCAAAAGAGGATATGGATAAGAAAAGGTGCTTGTAGACAGCCCTGGAAGAAGCTTTGCAGCTCCTGTCAGCTCCATCATGGCAGGCCTCTTTCTAGCTCACCTTCTGCCCCAACATAAGAGACATGGAGCAGCTAGAACAAGTCCAGAGGAGGCCACCAGGATGATCCGAGAGCTGGAGCACCTCTCCTATGAGGACAGACTGAAAGAGTTGGGGCTGTTCAGCCTGGAGAAGAGAAGGCTCCGGGGAGATCATAGCGGCCTTCCAGTATCTGAAGGGCCTACAAGAAGGCTGGGGAAGGACTTTTCATAAGGGCAGTTAATGACAGAACAAGGGGAAATGGCTTTAAGCTGAAAGAGGGAGGATTTAGATTAGATATTAGGGAAGAAGGTCTTCACTGTGAGGGTGGTGAGACACTGGAACAGGTTGCCCAGAGAAGCTGTGGATGCCCCGTCCCTGGAAGTGTTTAAGGCCAGGCTGGATGAGACTTTGAGCAACCTGGTCTAGTGGAAGGTGTCCCTGCTGATGGCAGGGGGGTTGGAACTGGATGATCTTTAAGGTCCCTTCCAACCCACACCATTCTATGATTCTATGATTCTGCCCATGGGCAACCAGTGGTCCAAGCGTAAATCCCAGGTACGGCTGCATGGGGAATACATTGCCCATTTTTTATCACAGCCAAGTCTGCGTTGGTTGTATGCAAACCTAGAGAGGCCGTAAAAGGCAGAGGAAGTCATGCCTATCTGTACCCATGTGAGATGGAGTGGAATAGCAAGATGAGCAACGCTAGGAAGAGACGTGACCCCACTGAGGTCACCAGGGCTCCTGGCTGCTCCCTTCAGCTCTGGCTTCAGACCTGGGAGCACTGTGGAGGATCTGGGCATACATAAAAATAGGGTGTGGAAGTGACCTTATCTTGTTAGCTGCTTTCCTGTTTTACATTTGCTGCCAGGCTGCTTTAAACCACATCCCAGGGGCTGGGTAGGGTTCGCACAGAGTTGTTATGCCAACTCTCTCCTGCCTTCCTGGCAGGGGAATCCCCTCCCTCGTTTTTTGTAGCGCCCAAGTGCTGCCAAGAGATCATCACAGGACTTAGCACAGAGCTAATGTTGATGCTGCTGTCTCACTGTAGATTGTACTGTGTTGTTATTCCTGTGCTTTCTGCCTAAGCAACGACTGCATTAACTTTCCAGTCCCAGATTAACTCACCTCCAAATCCAAACCAGGACTTCCATGAGGTCGCACACACCTATTTCTGGCCATATTTTGCTTTGTTTGCTTCAGTTAGTCCAGGCAAGAGATGTGAAACTCTGGCGAGTGAGTAAATCTGCCCTAACCTTTGGCTCTCAGCTGGGAGATGGACAGGCAGACTCCGGGCACGGAGGGAACGTGCCCAGATATGTCACTGCCAAACTACCTGGTGCCAGAGAAATGTTCCTTGTCATAGCAGGCTTTTTTTAACTTCTCTCCACAGATCAAAAGCCCTGTAGCCAAACTGATGTTGTTTGCCTCAAATCCGTTTCCGTCAGAGGAAAGACGAGTACCTGCTCAGGGACATCTGCTGTACACAGCCACTTCAAGCAGAACAAAGGGAACTGCAAATAGGGGAGCCTGCATCCTGAGTGGGGCAGCCAGAGGAACAAGCCACATCTTTCCCGAGCCCTTTTCACCTTTTTCTCCTTTCAGCAAGGCCTCCTCAGTCTCAACCATCATGCAACCATTCAAAGAGAGAATGGGAAAGCTGGGGTTTTACAACATTTGGTACTAACCCTGGGAGGGATCCCCCACTACCTCCTTCTATCGTCATCAACTAGAAGAGCCTCATTGGATTTACGCTGAGTTTTTACGGGTTCTCACTACCAGTGCCCCAACTACTGAGGCCTTTTCTGTTTAAAGGTGCCACGGTATCCACACAAGGCTGCTAAAGGCTGTCAGCCTGCACACTTAGTGGGGAAAAGCAACCAAAGCCCACCTAAGGGCACCCTAAGAAGGCTACTAGCAACGTGAAGCACGAGCCGGTAGAAAATAGCAGGACAGGGACCAGTAGCATTGAGTAGTTCTGCTTTTCTTGGGTGTGATCCAGCTACAGCATCAGCCTGGGTTGATTCCCCTGAGGAAGGAGGGATCTCCCCGAGGAACAATTTCTAAAAGAAGCTCAGTCTCTGCAAACAGTTACTACACAAATCTTGGCAACTTGCAGCACAAAGCCTTTTGAAGATTTTTTTTTTCCCCTCCACTCCCTGCCCCTATCACCACATGAACATCATGCCCGGGACCCCAGAGAGGAATCAGGGCAGGAAAACAGTTTGACTAGGAAATCTTTCCAATGTCAACATCCTCCATCCTGGGGCCTTGCTTTCCGGGAAAAGATGGACTTTGTGTACACATGCTTGTGTGGACTGGGCTTAAAGGCAAAGACCCCTCTTGTGGGTTAAAAAAAAAAGTTAAAAGGTGTTCTACAGACTAAACAGACAAGTCTCTCTGAGTACTCTAGTGATGTATTTAGCAACATATTTATTTAGACTGAGCAAAGCCTTGGGCATTTCAATGTGCAGGGAAGCCCTGGGGCCACAGGATCCTGCAACAGACTGCATCTCCATCAACGCTCTGAGATTGCTGCTCCAGTCCTCAGAGAAAGATGTGGTGAGTGATTTAGGGACACACAGGCTACTCAGACTCCCAGGATCTGGGCTAGAACACTATGCAGATCCCTAAGGTTTTTATGTCCTCACCCCTAATTTCTACTGAAGCAGCAGAAAGCTGGCTTGATCAGCTGCCATGACTTCTCCATGTAGCCAGTACAGCTAGGGCAGAGATAAGACACCAAACCAATGCCTTACGGCTGAAAGTCAAACTGGTAGTGGCTGATCCTGAAGAGCAACCAAGCAGGATCTGCTGAACTACACCAGGTAGTTGAATCAGTGGTTAGGAATTGCCACAGCATCATTGTCTCTCTACCATGCCGTGTCCCTCCCCAGTCCCAAGGCTGATGAAAGGTAGTCCTTGGAGCAAAGTTACCCAAACTGTGCTTCCTTTAGCGACACACATCCCTGCCCCAAAGAGAATCTACAAAACAGGGACATTCATGACTGCCATGTTGAAATATTGCCATTTCAATAGAAATAATATTAATTCCGAAAGGCAGGAAGGCATGAGCATTTTGAGAGTGCACAACACTAAGAAGCAGGTTACTTACTGAGGTGGTTTGGTTCTTCTCATAATAAGTCTAAACTGAAACACTGAAACTAAAATACAGCTATTCTAATTACTCAAAAGAAAATTAACTCTATCCTAGCAAAACCGGGACATTTCATAAGGTGGAGATGCATATTATTTTGAAGGAAGCTCTGTCCATGACAAAAAATAAACCTATGTTGTTTCCCTATTTGAACTTCCTGTAGAGCTTTAAAGAATACAGAAAGCCAACCAAGTCATTCTCTTTGAAGGAAACATTTGAGATCATTAGCAACTTGCCTGCTAGGAGGTTCTCAGATCCAGATGTCTTTGTGGTAAATCTGCACAGAGCATTTGCTATCCTATTTATCCCTTCATTTACAAACCATGTGCAACTCGTAAAGTCAGCACTGCACTGAGAGAGGCATGACTGGTGGTAGCTCTGCTTACAATAGACAGGCATTGGATTAAAATGAGGCTTCATTGTTACATGAAAAGTTAACTTCCAGATACAGTTCTTAATTTAAAACATCTGAAAAATTAACATTCGCACTTGGGCATTTTTCCAGGTCAGATGGTAGTGCCTGGATGTTCTCTGGACAAACTCTCTCATCCACAGTAAGTGGCTAAATATTTGGCTTGCTTCTCTAATGTATGTAAGCAAAGAATGATGTAGTTTTTATTAATCACCCCAGAATTAGTTCAGCATCCCACATGATAGATTTTTGTTCCACTGCTGCTTTCTGGCTTGCTAAAACCAGAGCATTTGTGTCACGCTCTCTGACACTCCCCACACACTTTGGCAGTTTCAGACTTGGATGACTTCAGTTGCTTTCATTTTGAATAAGTTCTTCAATTCCTTCAGCACTTGTGAAATCTACATCTTAAATAGGCCATTGGTCTGGGTTTTTTTTCCTAGGACAAGTTAAGATCTCTTCACTTGTTTATATTCCATTACTCTAAACAGATTAAAAACACAGAGGGACCGTCTGCGCCATGCTTCCTACAGTAGGTCCCTACTCCCACTGATTTGGTTTCCAGGCTTTCCTTATCACATCTTCAAACAGCACCTCTGTTCATGGTCATTGTGAGCTTGAGCAGTCCATTGAAGGAAGTGAGTTGCACTTCAGCTTGGTGGAAACTTGGGCTTACAAGGCTGATGAAGTTTACATGGGCTCCAATGGACCCCAGTAAGCTGAGCAGAAGAATCGTTATTAAAATGTATAAAATAATGCTACTGTTCTATTTGGTGCTGATAACACCTCTGCTGAAGAACGTTTTTGCCTCAGTCTTCTCTGGCAACCTCAGTTCCCACACCTCTCAAGTGGACTGCAGGGCAGGGACTGGGGGAGCAAAGTCCCTTTCACTGTAAGAAAAGATCAGCTTCATGAGCACCTGAGGAACCTGGACATAACTAAGTCTATGGGACCTCAGGAGATGCATCCCAGAGTCCTGAGGGAATTGGCTGATGTAGTTGCCAAGCTACTCTCCATGATATTTGAAAAGTCATAGCAGTCAGGTGAAGTTCCCAGTGACGGGAAAAAGGGAAACACTGCACCTATTTGTAAAAAGGGTAGAAAGGAGGACCCTGAGGAATACTGACCTGTCAGCCTCACCTCTGTGCCTGGGAAGATCATGGGACAGATCCTCCTAGAAGCTCTGCTAAGGCACATGGAGAACAGGGAGGTGATTCAAGACAGAAAGCATGACTTTACTAAGGGCAAGTCCTGCCTGATCAGCCTAGTGGCCTTCTATAACAGAGTGAATATATCAGTGGACAAGGGAAGAGCTGCAGATGTCATCTATTTGGACTTCTGTAAGGCCTTTGACACAGTCCCCCACAAATCCTTTTCTCTAAATTGGAGGGATATATATCTGATGGAGGGACTATAGTCAGAGGGTAGTAGTCAACAGCTCGATGTCCAGATGGAGATCAATAATGAATGGTGTCCCTTGGGAATCCGTACTGGGACCACTACTGTTTAATATCTTCAGTGACATCGACAGTGGGATTGAGTGCACCCTCAGTAAGTTTGCAGATGACACCAAGCTGAGTGGTATGGTTAACACACCTGAGGGATGGGATGCCATTCAAAGGGACCTGGACAAGCTCAAGAAATGGGCCCATGTGAACCTCATAACGTTCAACAAAGCCAAGTGCAAGGTCCTACACCTGGGTTGGGGCAACCCCCAATATCAATACAGGCTGGAGGATCAAGGGATTGAGAGTAGCCATGCGGAGAAGGACTTGGGGGTACCGGTGGATGAAAAGCTGGACACGAGCTGGCAAAGTGTGCTTGTAGCCCAGAAGGCCAACCATCTGATAGAATCATAGAATCATAGAATCATAGAATGGTTTGGGTTGACAGGGACCTTGAAGATCATCTAGTTCCAACCCCCCTGCCATCAGCAGGGACACCTTCCACTAGACCAGGTTGCTCAAAGCCTCATCCAGCCTGGCCTTGAACACTTCCAGGGAGGGGGCAGCCACAACTTCTCTGCACCACCTGTTCCAGTGTCTGACCACCCTCAAAGGAAATAATTTATTCCTAGTATCTCCTCTAAATCTACCCTCTTTCAGCTTAAAGCCATTTCCCCTTGTTCTAACATTACTTGCCGTTGAAAAAAGTCCCTCCCCAGCTTTCCTGTAACCCCTACAGGTACTGGAAGGCTGCTAGAAGGTCTCCCCGAAGCCTTCTCTTCTCCAGGCTGAACAGCCCCAACTCTCTCAGCCTGTCCTCATAGGAGAGGTGCTCCAGCCCTCAGATCATCCTCATGGCCTCCTCTGGACTCGTTCTAACAGGTCCATGTCTTTCTTGTGTAGGGGGCTCCAGAACTGGACACAGCACTCCAGGTGAAGCCTTACAAGAGTGGAGTAGAGGGGGAGAATCATGTCCCTCGACCTGCTTTCTTCTCAGCCTTGAGAAGAAAAGGTTCCAGGGAGACATTATAGTGCCCTTTCAATACTTAAAGGGGGCCTATAAGAAAGATGGGGCCAAACTTTTTAGTAGGGCCTTTTGCAAAGGACAAGGGGTAATGGTTTTATCTAAAAGAGGGTAGATTCAGACTAAATATAAGGAAGAATTTTTTTACAATGAGGGTGGTGAAACACTGGCACAAGCTTCCCAGAGAGGGACCGGTAAAGGCCCGGTCCCTGGAAATATTTGAGGTCAGGTTGGATGGTGCTCTGATCTAGTTGAAGACGTCCCTGCTCATTGCATTGTTGGACTAGATGACCTTTAATGGTCCCTTCCAACCCATTCTGTGATTCTATATCAATCTGTTTTGGGCACCAAGCTTCAAAAAGACATAGAGTTATCAGACAGAAACAAAAATGTGAAGGTGTAGGAAACATGACCTACTAAGAAAGGTTGAAGTTGATCGGTTTAGCAAAAAAAAAACCAAAACCCAAAAACCTAAGGAGAGACATTAAGAGCCTTTAAGGACAAGAGAGATGCAAAAAGGGAGAAAATAAATTATTTGTATGTTCTTCGGAGATAGGACAAGAGTAATGCATTTCAATTGCACCAAAAGAGACTGAGGACTGGTGCTAAAGACAGCTTCCTCTAGTGATAAGGACAGTATACAGTGGAAAAAGTTGCCTAGGGAGGTTGTGGAAAATCCATCACTCTTGGTTTCTAAGTGTGACAGATGCAAGCTGGGAATCATTCTGGTATAATTGGACCTGCCTTTGGGCAAGGATTGTGGACAAGTTTGTTCCTCAAGGCACCTTCCAGAGCTATTTATTTAATACTCGGTGATAGCATGCCTCATAGAGAGGAATAAATATTGAATACTACAAAAAAAAAAAAACCTATCTCAAGAAAAGAAGAGTGGAAAATAAGGCCTTGGACATTGTCAAGATTTGCCGAGCTAGCTGTGTGCTTTAGTCTTTAAAGAGTCATCTGTTCTGCTTTCATTTTGCACAAAGTTAATATAAATGATCACTTTGTAGGCAGCATTAAGAAGCCTGTTGACTTCAGAGAGGTCACTTAAGGGGGACAAGTTGGGTGAGCACTGGAGTAATTTCAGATACCTCATCAAGTTTCTCATGTCTGTTCCAGTGGTGGGCCTCATGAGAGGAAGTGTGTATTTTGCCTGGTTGAGTGAAAGGTTGTGCTATAAAATGTTCAGAATTTTTTTTTAAAGAGATTCAAAGCTTAAAGTAAAGGTTTAAAAAAAAAACAACAAAAACCAAAAACAAAACCAAACACAAAACCAACAGGCACACAAATCCCAGCTCTAGGATGCTGAACTAAAGTTTAAGTACCACATACAGAAAAGAAGAGAAAATTAAGCTGGCTGTAAATGTTTATGCTAAAAATATTAGAGATGTGATCCCAGTTCAGGACACGTAGTCCCAATTTAACATATCTCATGCTATGCAGAAGGATTTCAGAGTATCTGCGTGGAGGAGGAGGTTGCTGGGATATCCCCCTTCCCATGGAAGAAACAGGAAGAGTGTCTGTCTTGTAAGGTCAACAGGACCATCTTTCAGAATTCCAGTGAACTTCCTTTATCTCTTAAATCATCCCGTACTTTTATATAAGCCCACTAAATCCTTCCCCAATAGCAACTCATTAACAGATTTTCTAAATTCTGATTTCAGTGGCACACAGGACTTAATGAACTGTTGATATTCAAAGCAGAATTCAGATTATGGGAAAATTGAGGTCTAAAATAGCAAAGACATAGATGACATATTTCTAAGGGCTTTATTTCTGTCCATATTCTCATCTGCACTAGTATAAACTAGGAGCAACTCTGCTAAATATAGCACGCGTACATCAGTGTAGTCCTACTGTGACAGCATGATCAGTCCCAAAAGTGCTCTCATCGATTGTTCATTTAGATGCTACCTTTTCTGAAAGCCTCTAGCAATAACTGAGAAGAACACAACTTAAATAGAGGCAATTTACAGTTCTACTCACTGCAGAATGACACTTTATAAAAAGAGAAAACCTATATGTTTCTATTTATCACATTGATATTCCTTTCCAAATGCATACAGCAAAGTCAAAATACTTAAAGCAATAAAGCATTTCCAAGATGAATTTTGCTAGTTTGAGTATATTATGCAAAAAGTGGCTGAGCAGATGAAAAAAAAATGTCATTTGAGAGGTTATGGGTACATTTGAGATAAAGAAGCAAAGGTTTGCTTAAAATTGCAGGCTGTTTTAACAGTCAAGATTTTCAAGCCATGGGAAGGGGACTTGTAATGGCAATTAATGCTTCCCTTTCCAACACACTCAAATCTATCACAAATAGCAACATCTATTCAGAAGTAAACAAAAAACTTGGAGAAATCCACCTGTATTTTGGTATTAGTGCCAGCTTTAAACTCAGGTCTGATCATTTGGAATGGTTTGTGCTCCTTTAAATAACTTTAGATTAGGAAATTTATCTCTTCATCAGGCTCTATGGATCACTTAAGTCTCATAAACCACGTGCAACTTAGTAATTTTGATTTTCAACTGGAAAGCTGGATAGGCCCGTGTTTCCAATTATAGTTTTAAGTTATTTGCTTTTTCTTGAATCAGAAAACTAGGTTTTGAGTCCATTCAGTACAAAGCGAAAGCGTAAACATCAGACATATCTAATCCACAGTCTAAATCTGCCAAGTTTGCATAACAAAACAGGAGGGGTGGGAAGAGAAAAAAAAGGACAGAGAATAGCTTCATAGCTAAATGACAGCAGTAGGTGAAGATAAATGGAGAAAAGTGAATGCTATGTGTTTATATTGTGTGGAATAATTTATGGGGCTTGAATGCCTTTGAACGCTCTTACCATTGACATATGAATACTTTTGATCGAAGAAAACACCCTTGGTGAAGAATAAAGAAATGATTAGATTTCAGTATTCCAAAACTGCATATGAAAAGCCTACGCTGCATAACAATAAAAATCACAGATTCTTATGAGTACAATTAGTCATAGTTATATAAATATAAGTATACATTCAATTTGTATGTATCTATTAAAGGGAAATATGTTAAAAGGTAAAACTGTTTTTTCAGAATAAGGCATAACATACTGAGCAAAATATAGCACAAATAGGGAATTTCTTTCACAGGAGAAAGCCTGAATCCTGTTGCAATAGAGGACCCTGGGGCTGCCAGCACGGACTGTATTGGAGTGAGGGCTCACCACATTTTTCTCCTTGGCCACCAGCGAGTGTGATAACCCCGACGTCCCGTTCTCTTGCTGCAGCTCCCCTTTACACAGAAGTGCAGGTGGCTAATTCTGTATACACTAACTATTGGAGTCAAACACAGTAATTTTCTTTTTTTTTTTCTTCTGCTTCATTTGGCCCAATGAAGCAATTCCAACAGCCTTCTGCACCATTCAGGTGGCCAGGCCAGCTCGCTCATATGTTTTTAACACCGAACAGCAGCTGTTTAGGTGATGGGAAGAGGTATCTATAATGCAAGAAACTTCTTGGTCCTCTACTTCTTTTATTAGTTATCTGTCAGGTATCCCAGAGTCTGTTGAATTTGTACATGAGCCAGATATGACTATTCTTGGGCATGAGATGGTCAAGCTCCTCACAGCTACTTCCATCACTCACTTTATTCTTATGTGAATTTTTAAATCTAAAATGTAAATGTTGCAGTTACTAGATATGTGATACATCCTCAGATGATATTTACTGGAAGTTTTTTAGCACCTCACCTGGCTTTTGACTGACCAAACACTCTTGAGAACTATTTCTAGGATTTCATTTGTACCTTCATGTAGCTACTATTTAAAAAAAAAAATACCCTTGCTACAACATGTTTACTTCCTTCCTTTCAAAGGCACCTCTACACTTGCAGTGTGAGTATCTGTGGAGTAAGTCCAGTGAGCACGCCAGAGGCAGGGCTACCACAGGAATAGTGACTGGCTCTGGAGGCATGGTGGGAGGTGGTGGAGGAATGGTAGGTACCTCCTGTGCTCCTTCCCCACAGGGGAAGAAAGGCTTCAGGTTAGAGCCCACTGTGAAATGGCAGCAAGGAGCAAGAGATTTTTGGAGGACTATTTTTTCAAATTGGGATATATAGCATGAATAAGCAAGACACTATACAAATGCTGTTTTTCTAGGTCTGTCCAGGCTTGGCCAGGTCTCCTGCAGACATCCTTTCATCTCAGGCCACAAGCTTGTAATCTTTTCCAGTCAGTAAATGGAAAGAGGGACCTTTCTCACTTTCTATAAGGAGGCAGGAGAAGGAGCAGCTCTGCCTCTCCTTACTGACCAAAGTATGAGGCATGGCCAGGTCAGATATACTGCTTATTCTCAGATCTTTACAATGAGTACCACAGCAGATGTCCACGAACATGTCCCTTGATCTAGCAAAGCTATCCCAGCACGTACGCATTGCCACAGCTCCTGACTTCTAAACTGATACTAAGGAGAAGAGAAGTTAAATTAAGGGTATGAACAAAATAACAGTTATAGGCAAGTTTTATTTTTTACCTAGGCTGGCCATCCAATCTTAGTGTCTGCCTTTCTTTTCCAACAGCATCTTGTGTTTAGCAACTCTAGTTGCTTTTACAGGTAGATCTGCTCCAAAGAGCATAGCATTAACACACCTGAACCCACCAGATGCTAAAAGTCTTGCTCCACATTGCTGGTGCACGACATGAGGCATACAAAGCCCCTAGCAGAAGTCTTTGTCTGGGATCCAGAAGCAGCATAGCATCACTGAAGTAGCAAATTTGTTAAAAAAAAAACCCAGCATGATGATATGGCTTTCCCATGTCAAGAGAAGAGCTTGTGTGATGCTAACTGGGGGAGCTCTGCAGTGTGCTGCACTGCACAGGGTTAAGTGGTAATGCCCTTAGTTTCCTAGTGTCATTAATACTGATTAGAACTTGAGTCTCTGCCCTTAAAAAAGATGTGGGACATGATACAAGTTCTGTGCCAGCAACAGCTTGCAAGAATAGCCCAGATCAGAACAAGGGGGAGAAGCCACAGATTGCTGATTTTCTGGGCATTTGGGGATAGTTAATGGAGGATTTCCCAGCTCTGTTTTTTTCACTGATAGTATTTACCAATGAGCATTTTGCAGAGAAAACCATCCACAGAGATTCAGGCGCAAACTGTAAGTGAGTGAAGTGCACATCACACTAGCTTTACCTAACTGAGCCTGTTTCTTTATATCTGTGAGACATGTTCATCATGAAGTCCCTTGGTTTTTTTTTCACTTTACAGAACCTAAGGATTCCCTCTGTCCTGTGGGATCTACATCAGTGGGCAATTAACATGGCTTTTTGCTCTTTTTGTAGGGCTGAGAACCTGGCCCATTTCACTCCAAGCATCTGTGAAGTGTTGAAACATAAACCTCTGAAATTCAGATTGCTTTGTCAAAAATCAGCTTTCACTTAAAATATTCCAAAACCAAGCAATGTCAAAGTAAATTTTGCACACCTCAAAGTAGAACAAAGTAACAGGCTCCAAAGAGAAAAGGGAGACTCCTGGCTTGAGATTTAAATTTTCCTTTCTTTAAATTTAAATGGAAAAAAAAACTTTCAAAGCATGAATCTCTTGGGCAGTGTCATGCTATGACACCAAATAATTCATTAAAGAATGTTAGCTCTACTGCTGCTGTTTGAAGTGTCAGTAGTTTCTTTGCCTGAAATGGCCTGTTATTCCCCAGGATGGAGGGAAGAAGAGAGTTTTCTTTGTATTTTACTTTCAGAGCACAATGGATTAAAAAAAAAATAAATCCTTAATTATGAGATAACAGTGAGGGAACTCATTCTAATAAGGGATTGTAGAGCAGTGTAATAGTACATTGCATCCACAGTAGGGCAAGGCTCTGCCTGTGCACAAGTTGCTTGATTGCACTCACTGCCACAGTTTGTTTCCTAATATTCAGCATGACATTTCCTGTTTCTAGCCTTGGGCTTCAATGGGTTTGATCCAGCCTGCTCTGAAATTAATGGAAAGACTGCTATTTACTCCAGTGTCCCCTTTTTCCTCTTGCTGCAGCCTGTTGGCTGCTCCAGTGATTTCTCTCGCTTTCATTTTGGCAGGCCGTCAAGTCCTTCCAAAACATCATGCCTCTTGTTCTGTACACGAGCACAGACAGAAAGAGGGAGAGACAAGATAATAAGCTGTTCAACTCCAATCCCTTCGCCATGTGTGCTGTCCAAGGGGTTCATGTGGCAGTGGTGTA
>NW_010312661.1:82286-94072 GCF_000700745.2 Antrostomus carolinensis
TCGGCAGGCCCTCCAGCCATCCCCAGCTACTCCCACTCTACCACAGGTGCCAGTATCAGCATAGCCAAGAGCTACACTGCAGGTCTCTTCATTTATCAAACACTGCGAGTTGAGTTTTCGAGGTCCCTAGATGCAATCCCACACCCAGTCCTGGTATAATGCCCCCTACTTGGGTCATTGTCCTTGTAACGTTTCATTTTGTCCCAATAAATGAGAGAGTGTGAATACTGCTCCTTGTTTCCACTATTGTACTTAACCTACTATTTGTAGAGATAATCTCTCTTTGAGTGACCTGCTTGCTTGGCTGCAAACTCCCAGGGTTTGTGAGGCACTGTAAAAAGCCAGGTGTACACTTTCCAGGTGCCTGATACTGAAATATGTATCACGTTTCTCTTCCACTGACAATCAAGGGCCTTGCACTTCTAGTGCTGTGGTATTTAGCCATTATGGGCTGATACTTTTTTGTCTGGCTCTAACAATTTAACATAAGTTCTGGGAGGTCTATGGCTTACCCACAGTGGCAGGCTCTGGCCCATAGATGTTTCCCTTTTGTCCTACTTCTTGCTCCTACCTACTACCACTGCTGTTTGCAGAAGCCAAGTACCAAAGGTATATATTCATCTTGACAGCAAGCATTTTTACTAGACTTCAGTTAACGCTTTCTGCAGGGAATATTTCTCCATTCAGGAGTGGTTTGACATATGTTTTCTTTTTAGCAGCTTTCTTTAATAGGGCTGCAGCAATTTTAAGCAGCAATTAAGCTTTGTCATTGTAACATGCTGGTGATGTAGAACTCCTCTTCCAAGGTAAATCATCTGAACAGAGTGATCCAAGTCAGGGCCATTATCTGAAAGCAGAAGGCTAAGGGTACCAGGCCTGCTGAAATGATTCCTGCTCTGGTCAGTCCAGTGTCTGACAGTTGTCTGCTTCCCAGACAGACTGAGAGACAGACCACAGTGTGTGCACAGACAGACAGGGAGGGATGAGCAGCCAAAGCAATTTCAGGGCCTCGGTTAGGTCAGTTCTGTTAAGCAGTAGTGGAAAGCATCTGTGGTGTGGATGGGAGGGGATGAACACGCTTTAACATTTGTCTGAGGCACCTGTAAATATCTTCGTCTACACCATTGAATAAGGGAGGGTCAGGGCCCATTTTCCAAGTGGAACAGACTAGATCATGTCCACCCACCTGTGGGGTAGTCACCTACACAGAAGAGCATCCTGAAGAAAGCTAAGTTTGAGTCATCCAAGAGAAGCCAGGAGTGATAATTAAACAGTGCGGACAACGTGCTACCAATGTTCAAGTTCATTCCCACGCTGTCCCTTATTTAGAGCACAGACAAACCAAATGCTACGTACATTTCATCAGCTTTGGGTTGTTTTTGCACATTCCCATATGAACCCCAACTGTTTACCAGGTCTTTGATATCCCCAGTCATGTCTGCCAAACAGTGACATCTCCAGGTTTCTGGAGACACACTTCAGTTTCAGAAGGCGCTTTGAGGAAGCTTCTGTGATCCGAGCGGTGTGAGCCAACTGCCTTTAACTATGATGCTATCTTGTATGCTCAGACTGTCTCAATAATTCAGATACACTATGCATGCAGGTGGGAGCTCTCTTTGGCATGTGCCCAGCTCTACAAAATGATAGATATGAGCACTTGTTTCATATGGTTTGTTCTCAAATTCCTTTCAGATGCTTCCTTGACAATGGTAAATAATTGGCTTGATTGTTTTCTGTGTCTTTCTGTTACCTGTTTTTCTAGCAATTTGAGGATCTCATATTTGGTTCATTTGCTGTAGTTTCATGACCAGGAAATAAAGTCAGCTATGTATATCCAATTCCCTCTTTTTGTTGTGTACCTCAAAATTGTAGCATTGCAGTTTCAGCATCATGGAGAGTCACTAACAATAATTCCTTTAAAATGCTCTCTAGTGATTTAGTGTCATTTTCTACTTCAGTTGCTTTACATCCTCAAACTTAATGATAAAATGACTCACAGCGAATACGATTGCTAGACGTTTCTTCTTGGTTTGGGTGTCTCTTGGTTCTGTGGTGATAATGAACTCAGTCCAAAAGCTACCTGTTGTCTCTGCTGTAGGAACTGGTACTCCAAACTACAACTCACGAGCATCACATCGTGTCGTTGCCTTTTCAGTCATACCAACGTATTTTGGGACAGGATAATCAATCATCTGTTCCCTGTAATGGTCATATCTGGTAACCAAGTCTATGTTATCTCTTTTCTTTTTTCAGAAGTCAGCAGTTGTCTGATGGTGGGAAAACAGTAGATATAATGTCAGCTAGTTTAAAAACCTAGAATTAAAATCCTTTATAAGTTATCTTTAGATGCATCTGTGTTGCTTTTACCTCTTTGACACATAATCCTTGGGAGGCCAGCAAACGCCTGTGAATGCCATGGGAAAAGTGCATTTTACTGTGTTTTCAGCCAAATTTTAATCCACTTTCTGAAGTCTCTCAAAACAGGTTGTGGTCATGATCAGCTCCAGCTGCTGCCACACGGTTTCCTTGTTGGTGCAGCAGAAGGTTGTGAGTTACATGCTGCTTCCAGTAGATCCAACTAATCTCACTCCTACTGTTGAGAGGCATTACTGACTTCTTCTGCAGAGGGGATTCTAAATGCCACTCACAACTTTCTGTATCTAGATGAGGCCCATAATCTTGCAGAGGAACCATTTGATTTACCCGAGTGCTCTTGCCATTACCACTGTTTGCCATGAAGCACTGTGAATTGTTCTGCTTCTCCAAAGCAGGTAACCCTCATCCAGGAAGGTATTTAGCCATGAACTCCAGTTGTCTGCAAATGTGCAGCTTTTCTGGCTATGGTGCTTGCCTAGATCTTTCTCATCTAGTCACAGCATGGGGAAAGTGGAAGCACACTCAGGGAAGTGCTTCAGGGACACCCGAAAGGTGCTTTTGGGCAAAAGCAGTTTGATTATCAGCCAACTCGTTCAAGCTCTCAAACAAAGGAAGCACTGAAGTGACACAAAGCATAGGCATCTGAAAAGAAAGAGTAGGAAAGTAGAAAGAGTTCCTGTTGGGTAGGAAAAGTGTGCAAGAAAAGGGTGCAGCAGAACACTCATGCACAGAGAGTCATCATGATCTCTGTAACAAAAGATGCTTATCCTGCCCGAGTTGGTATAATCATTCACGTGGTGACACCTACAACAGCCTGGTTGACCTCACCCTCAAGGGACTCAGAATAATGATAGCAGCTTGAATTTCATACCATCCTACCATCATTATAATACTTTAGCTGGCTCTGCTTGACTGAGTTAATCTCTCAAACAACGCTGAGGAAGTCTTTATCGCTTCACACATTTACTACCACCCTACTGCTTGTTTTGCATCTGATTTCCTGAGGGTTTTTTTTTTTGTTTATATCACAGGGTTTGATTTGGGGCAGGGTTCTTTGATGCCATCTTGTATTTGTATCATGAGGTTAACTGAGGTTTACAGCAGCATTTCTTTTTCCACACCTTTGTGCTGCATTAATATTATGTGCCTAAAAAAATCTCACTGTTGATCTCACTTCCTGCCTCTGACAATGTTATTTTATATTTTTTCTTTTAGCAGTACATTTGATCTCAATTACTTCTCTTTCTCTGATTATAGTGGACGAAAAACTGGACATGAGCCAGCAATGTGTGCTCGCCCAGAAGGCCAACCATATCCTGGGCTGTATCAAAAGAAGCTTGACAGCAGGTCGAGGGGGGTGATTCTGCCCCTCTACTCTGCTCTGGTGAGACCCCACCTGGAGTCCTGTGTCCAGCTCTGGAGCTCTCAGTACAAGAATGACATGGACCTGCTGGAGCGGGTCCAGAGGAGGGCCACAAAAATGATCAGAGGGCTGGAACACCTCTACTATGAAGAGAGGCTGAGAAAGTTGGGATTGTCCAGCCTGGAGAAGAGAAGGCTCCAGGGAGACCTTATCGCAGCCTTTCAATACTTAAAGGGAGCCTATAAGAATGATGGGGGGCAAACTTTTTAATAGGGCCTGTAGCGATAGGGCAAGGGGTATTGGTTTTAAACTAAAAGGTAGATTTAGACTACGTATAAGGAGGAAATTTTTTACAATGAGGGTGATAAAAATCTGGAACAGGTTTCCCAGAGAGATGGTAGAAGCCCCATCCCTAGAAACATTCAGGGTCAGGTTGGACAGGGCTCTGAGCAACCTGATCTAGTTGAAGATGTCCCTGCTCACTGCAGGGGGGTTGGACTAGATGACCGTGAAAGGTCCCTTCCAACCCAAACCATTCAATGATTCTATGATTATTGTGTTCAGAGTCTTTACACAGGCATCTTTTATTACCCCTCAGATTATTCATGTTTTCCTTTTAATTTTGCTTGTCTACTTTCTAACCTCTATACATTTGGTTTTTGCATTCATATGGGTACATTTTCATGTTTTCTCTCTTCTATTTAGTGGTTTAACAATTCTAGGTCTGGTCCATCTTTAATCTTGCATTCATATGGGAAACTGCACCTTTACCCTTACATACAGCTCCAGTTTTTGAAGGCTTGTTGAGGAATCTTCTTTTAAAATTCTTTATAATTCTTATATTTAAGTCCTTTAAGACTTGATAATCACATGAATCTTGAACTCTTCAGCAAGAGGATCATCTGTTCCAGTCTTTTGGTTGCATGCACTGAGTGTATACTCTTTCTGGGTAGAAAGACTTAGAGATCTGTTTTTAGATCTTGGGTACTCACCAGCTTAGTGCTGGTGCATCTGTTCAGCACGCGGTTGCGTGTCTATCTCAGAGAGCAGTGTGGCTGCATTTATTTTGTTTCTGCTTCTGCCTGACTTCACTACATCTCATATCTGTTTTCCATTGCAAGCTAGGGAATGTCCAAATGATAAGCACAGTCTATCTGCACACAGGCAGCTATGTCATGGTGCAATGATTATTGTTTTTTCTTTACTTGATGGATCCAGAATTCACTCTTAATGATGGATGCAATTACAATTCCCAAGCAAAAAAGGCTTATAGTTAGAAATTAAGCTGATGAGGGCACGTGTTCACTTTGACATTTTCAACAAAATAGTAAATTCATAGAAGCATAGAATCATTAGGTTGGAAATGACCTCTAAGATAACGAGGTCCAACCATCAACCCAACACCACCATGCCCACTAAACCATGTCCTGAAGTGCCATGTCTGCACATTTTTTGAACATCCCCAGGGATGGTGACTCCACCACTTCCCTGGGCAGCTTGTTCCAAAGCTTGACCACTCTTTCACTAAATAAATTTTTCCTAATATCCAATCTAAACCTCTCCTGGTACAACTTGAGGCCATTTACTCTCATCCTATGACTAGTTACTTGAGAGAAGAAACTAACACCCATCTCACTACAACCTCCTTTCAGGTAGTTGTAGAGAGAGATAAGGTCCCCCCTCAGCTTCCTTTTCTCCAGACTAAACAGTCCCACTTCCCTCAGCCGTTCCTCATAAGACTTGTTCTCCAGACTACAAAATAATCTTCAAAATACTATATGAGGGGAGAACAGGGCAAAACCAGGGCTGTGGCACTCAAACCTGCAGCTCCACAACGGCAGCCTGTGGTGCTGCCAACGTGATGACAGCCAAGGTGATGGCTGCTTTGTGGGAGATTCACACTGAATCACATCCGTTTGCAGGTGCCAGCAGACACGGTGTGGGCAAAGAGCGTGATGAGCACACTGCGGGCTTGGATGTATTTTCCTTGGAGATAAGAGCAGCAGGAGAGGCTCCAATTAATAAGTTGAAAGCAAGTGCAAATCTTATTAATCCTTATTTGGAATCCAGTCCACAAGTTAGCAGGTCATTAGAAAAAGGGCTAGTATCAGTAAAGCAGTACTTCAAGGCCCTAGGTATGTGACAGGGATGAATGGATGGGACACTAGAAAGAAGATAGCCTCTTTGAGAATGAGTAGAAAGGGGCAGATTTGGGAAAGAAGGTGAGCGAGACAATCTGTGAGAAGTTGGGCCCCTGCCCAAACCAAGGGACCACCCATCAGCACTCCACTGGCAGCAGATAGCTGGAAATTTGCTGGTAAGATGTGCACTTTGTACCTTCTTAATTGTTGTCCCAGACAGATGATGACAGCCCACTGCTTCTGGGTGGTAACTCTGCAGCCTCCAGGAGGAGGAGTGCAGGCAGCCAAACGACTCTCCCAACCCTCTAATTAGCTCATTAGCATATGTCTTTGCTAACAAAACATATGGAACCAGACTACTCCCATATGACAGACCTCTGGGTTATTTTACCATTAAAAAAAAAAAGCCCAAAACTTGGGAAATCACATCCAAAAATAGATTAAAAGAAGATGAGAAGAGAAAGGTCAAGTGTTCAACAGTTGGGTAGTGCCAGAACTGGGATGGTTTATGTAACCTTGCTGTAGCCTCCCTGAGTGGATGCAGTAGTTAGTCACAGGATCATGGGTTCTTTTTTTCCGGAGAATCCTGACTCATTTGATGATGTAATGGACAAAAGGATTAAAGAGAAAAATAGAAATATTGCTCTCCTCACACTCAGGAGGTGGCACTGTGCAGAAATCCAGAACCATAATGGAAACAGAATTATTAATTTTCTTCATGAGCTTCTGCAGTACAGCCTGCCCAGAACGTCTTTAATTCTTTACAAATAGTAATTAATCATCACGCTGCACAAGTGAGAAGACATTGTTATCCCCATTTTATATGTTGGGAACGGAAGCATTGAAATAAAATTTGTCCCTTGGGTAATCTCAGGTATCCTTATGGGGTAAGTTATTTCTTAGCATCCACGTACATTTTAGACCTGAGGACTGCTATGTTAGTTCTGTTATACAGTGTGGCTTTGAGACAGTGACAGGCAAGAAAAAGTTTACTTCTATTTTTTGGCATTTAGGGATAATTCTTTGGAAAGTGTACGCTTCTGGGAATCAAAAAGCCCTGTGTGGGACTATTTTTTTGGAAGATGGAGTGTATGTCTGCAGTATTATCAATGCATCTGCTACAGGGTTGACTCTATAAGTAAATGAAGAAAGCTATATTTAAGAATAAACTCAGGCTTTTTGCTCCAGGTTTATTCCACTATAGGAAGCCAGTCTTCCCAGCACTCCTCTGATGCTCAGCAGAAGGCTAACACTGACAGCAGAAGGAGGACAGTGATGCACCTTTAAGTGTATTAACTGTATTTCATTTCTACAAAATTATGTAATGTAATATACACACTGCCTCCTGTATCTTCAAAAAGATACTGTCCCCAAAAAGGAATTAATTTATTCCTTGGCTGGATTATAGCACTGCTGTTCCCAGTGTCCTTCTCCCACAGGCTCCTCAGTCATTTAAAAAATATTTTTACAGAACGTCAATACATTTTACCAACTTTCACAGAGATTTTTAAATGATTATTTGAGTAAGTAAGATAAGAGTAAGAAATTTTTTTGGACTTTAGTAAGATGCAACTTTTAATAAGTCTGGAAGTTATTAAAAGAAAGATTTAATGTTTTTATGTTATTTCTGGATTTCCATGGGTAGCCCCATGTATGGTTTTTTCCCTCATGTCCATCTGTAGCCACAGAGTGCAAACACATCTAGAACTTATAAACTTAGACATTTAACTTTTAGAAAATGCATGATCCCATTTGAAGTTGTTATTCTTACAGTTTCGCACCTGCTTTGCTAGTTTGCGAAAACCTCTGTGCAGTGTCAGAGGAAACCCCTCTTCCAATTTGTTTTTGAAGGATATTCTAAGACAAAAAGAAAAAGAGGCTGGTATGAACATACATATTTGAGGCCCTCTACAGCAACAAGGAAGGTCTCTTCTGTCTTTAAAGACATAATTGTGATCAAGTTTCCTCTGTCTACCTGCTCCCACAAATGGTCTATCTATTACACAAAATGCAAAGTGCTCTTATCCTATCCTTGCCAATATCCTTCCTTCAGCTCCCATGTATTAGCATGATTGGCACTGTCGAGCAAGATGAAGAGCTCAGCTCAAACCCTTCCCTTCTGCTTCCAGGCTGCTGTTCCCACCTCGAAGACAGTCTCCCCAGGGAGGCAGACCTGCCACCTCAGCATCCCCTTGGCAGTAATCACCCGTGAGTCAGCAGGACCCATTTAGCGCTCCCCAGCTGAAGCACCTTCTGAAAACACAGTGGGATGTTTCAGACAAATACTGTCAGCCTCTTAAAATACTGTAGGCAAGTTTGGATCCCTTTTTTTCCCCCCACTACTCTGTAATTATTATTATAATATGCTATACATGACAAGCTTTAGCTAGGAAAATACACACAGCCAAAACCAAAACGAATGGAAGCATTGCCAAGTTAGCAATGTAGAAAGGGGGGGAAGCATAAGAAAGGATATAAAATGGTGAAGCTGATTAGTCACCCATTAGACTGTGATTAGTGTACTGGTTTGAGTGAAGAATTTGAACATGACCTTTGGTTAGCCTTCTGAGAGGTAGTCTCAATCAAAATGTCTGTAATTAAAAAAAAATGACACTGTAAAAGTTACCACATTTTAAAATACAAGTTTCTTAGGTTCTCACTTTTACAAGTTACGGCTCAGAAGAATCCAGCAAGTAATGCTGATGGATTTTTCTGAGAGGCAGCCTAGTTTTATCAACAGTGGTTTGAAACAACCAAGAAAACGGAACTGATGTCCTGCCCTGTTCTACAGAAGAGTTGCCTTTACATCTCCTTGCTATTACAAACTTCAGCATGTTTTGTTTCTCAAAATATTACCTTTCAGTACAAACTCTAGCTATTACTTCTTCGGCACATATTCATGATATCTGTCACTGATTTCTTGCCCACTGAGAAGTCCAACAGGCACTCATGTCATTTTGTGGCTGTTGTACTGCATTGCCAGACGCTAAATTATTAATACAAATAAATCCTAATCATGGCTTTTTTCAATTCTATGGGAAGACAGGAGAGGGGAATAGGGAGAAAAAGGGAAAATCTTGACACCACATCATTTAGCATGTCTGACTGCAGAATTAAGGGTCTGACAGTATTTTTCATGTTTTCCATGAAAACGGCTGATGCAGAAGCAGCATTCCAGAGGATGTTATTTCAAGATTTTAATGAAAAAGTGTTTTAAGGTGAGGTTGAAGAAAGAAGGAGAAAGTAGTTTGGCATGAGGAGGAAGGCCACATAGAGGAAGGTGGGAGAAAACAGCATTACGGACTTAAGGCTAGGACACTCAGAAAAGTCAAGGGAATTAGAGGAGAATGTAAGGAGTTGCTCCTGTATTATGTAGGTAAAATTAATTATTTCTTCTGTTTAGCTGGGAGCATGCCTGTCAGATTTTCGGGGTGATTCCTGAAGGCAGATTGCAATATGGTCAGATCATGGCAGCAAGGGCCAAAGAACAAGACCTGTGTGAGGAGGAACCACTGTCAGCATGCACGGGCTCGATTCACACGCAGGCAACACTCCAGCATGTCTCTCCTCTCCCACAGGGCCCATAGGAACTCACAGCAGCTCTGCTGGCCTTTATGATCCTAAAGAAATTACAGCTCCCCTAAAAAGGAATCCCAAGGTTTCTTCCTATGCTACCTGAGCAACTACTGGCACTTGGTTTCTGACCCCACACCTTGCACTTCTTCAGCTGCAATAGCTCAGAGCATTGGACTTTCTACGGCATGCTGCCAAGCCAGTTTATCTGCGCAGGTTTAAAATGGTGAAGCGGCTCTGTGGCTGATGTGTGACATTGTTTTGGTCTGCTTCCATTGATTAGTTGGTTATTTTCTGGTTTGGCTCAAAAAAGAGTGGTGGGTTGTTGGTTGGGGTTTTTTTTTCCTTTGTGCCATTCTGGATTCAATTCAGAGCAAGAGCATCTGAAGTTTTGGACAAGCGTTCTTTATTCCCAGGTTTTTTATTATAAAATTAAGTATATTTCTTTCCTGTAACTCTTGCAGGAAGAACATCTGGCTCTTTGATTAATTTCCAGGATGCTTAAGATCCCCAGGAATATAAAACCCTATTGACTTGTGGGGAGGTAGGATTATGCATAACCCTGTGAAAAAGGCAAACTTAGGGTGTGCAAAAATGCACCTTTTCCTAGAGCCAGGTGCTAGTTTTTTGCTGAGTAGCCTGGGTTGTTAGGGCACCATTCATAGTCCTAATAGTCTCTAAGCTGTAAGTCTGCTCTCCCTCCAGACTGCGCTGGGCCAGCAGCTCTGTTCTGCCTGTGCCGGTGCCTGACACCAGCCCACTGGGTGCAGCTGGAGCCCCTCAGGATCCCACACAGTGTCTCTGGAAAGGCAGAACCAGACCTCTCCACTGAACTGCTGTTATCACCAACCAGGATGAAAAGCAGAAATTGATTTTTCAATTGATCTGTAAATTTCTACTCTTGTGCTGTTTATACCTTCTATATGCTTTTTTTTTTTTTTTAATCAATTTGCATGGAAAGACTAAGAAGGAAACTAAAAACAAGCTACCCAGGAGCCTGAAAATTTTGTTTGTTTATCCATCTATAATCAGGTTTTAAATGAGAAGATACAGGAATTACACTTTCTTTTGGAATTCCCATTCTCTCTAAATTCTTTATATGAATTAGAGGAACAAATTCTGTAGGGTCCTGAAATGTAATTATCAAGAGTCACCTACACGCAACCTACACAGTCACCTGAACAAAGAAGTGAAACACTTTTTTGTTGTAAACACACAGCTGTAGACATCCTGATAGGAAACAAGGTTACATTTGAACCTGTAAAACTGTAATTTCATCAGGAAATCAAATCAAGATGAAATAATTCTCTGGTTAAATACCAGCATCCCAAAATGAAATCCGTCAAGGGGAAGGGAGAGAGAACTGCAAACCTGTTTTATTGAAAACTTGTATTATGGGTCTCTCTGCTATTTCAACATGTTTTATTAGGTTTCTCTGCAACTGTATTTTACATGTCTCTCCTGTTCTTGTTGGAGCCTAAGCTGTGTTTTCTCTGGTGCTGGGGCAAAAGAGTTTCCCAAGTCTAGGGCTGAGTGACAGCCAGATGGGCCAGCAGGTCAGCACAGGAGCGTCTGAGGTCACAGGCAGGGTTGCGTTGGAGAGAGGGCCTGAAGCTGGAGCACACAGTGCTTTCAGCACACTTTGGAGATGGACACAAACACCCTAAGAAATGCCGGGAGGAGTTACAGCGTTGATGTGAAGGGAACAAAGCGTACAGACACCTTCACTTATCACCTGCCTGTGGAGCAAGGTGCACTGCGACTGCCCGACACCAAAGCCGGCACGTCTGTGGGTGCGATGGGAGACCAGAGCCCCATCAAGGGTGCCCAAGGAGATGGCAGAGGCGCCCCTGGGAGGTGGCCATGGTGGGGCTGTGACTCCGCGACGGTCGTCTGAAATACTCTGTGATTAAATGTGAAAAATGGAGTAAAAGCTTAACTCTGGAAAACCTCTGCGCCTTTCACTGCTGCGGTGCCCTGTAGCCCACTGCTGCCAAACTCAAGAAATAGGGATAAAAAATAATGGTAACAAAAGACGACGCTGGCTTTTACAAAGAGGTGGGATCTGCTCAAGGTTGCTCTCCCATCCATCGGGGAAGTCGAGACGTTCAGCTCACGCCTCCTACTTCCCCGAGGCACCCGGCCGAGCGCACTCAGCGGGGCCCGGGGCCCAGAAAAATAATGGTAACAAAAGACGACGCTGGCTTTTACAAAGAGGTGGGATCTGCTCAAGGTTGCTCTCCCATCCATCGGGGAAGTCGAGACGTTCAGCTCACGCCTCCTACTTCCCCGAGGCACCCGGCCGAGCGCACTCAGCGGGGCCCGGGGCCCAG
>NW_010312662.1:0-49285 GCF_000700745.2 Antrostomus carolinensis
AATCCAAACCATTCTATGGTTCTATGAAATTACAGAAAAATGAAATGAGACATTAGAAGGTTTAGCTCTGTAAAGTGATCTAAATGTGAACTGTTAGAGAGTTTTATCTTCCTCTTATGTCTTTCATAAGGCACATGCTTCCTTTAGCAGCTCACTATGCTTGACAGTTTACTGCTTCGTTCTGCATACATTGGTGTGATTCTACAAAAGTTTTCCCTCTGCTGTATATAACCTGGGATGTGCAAGTAAAATGATTAGTCTTGCTGCCTTATACAATCACTGTCCAGTTCAGTAAAGAAGATCTTTTGAGATCCATCTGCTTCACTGGATGGCAGATCCATGAAGAAATACAAGCTCTAGTTTTCCAAAAGTCAGAAGAAAACACAGCTTTTGTAAACTTGACTGGGAGGTCATGACAGGCATCTGACAATGAAAATCAAAGGCTTTCTGGGAAATATGGTCACTTTAGCACTGAGCAATTTGATGTGCCTATTGTGATGAGGATCACATTGTTTCACATTTAGTATTCATGGCAACTATGGTACCAGCACTTATCTCTCATCAGTAAATGGTAACTGTCAGTATCTATGTGGTTTGACAAAGCACATGATAGACTTCTGTGTGAGACAAGCATTTTCTAGCCCACTGAGAAGCAAGTTCACAGAAAGACTCCAAAGATTTTCTAAATAGTTTGTGAACAGAGGTCTGAACTGGAGTTGAATGCAAGCTTAAGCAGGATATTCTAGGCTTCTGGTTTAATCACCCTCTTCACAGAACAATAGCTTTTATCCTGAAGCTGGTTCAGAGAAATACAGAAAAACTTGCCATTTATGGCAAAATGCAGAACTAAATACCTAAATTCATGTGTTGTTTTTTTTTTTTTCCTCTCTTTTCTGAGCCTTGCTACTTCTTTTATTTCACAATTTACTTTTCTTGGCTTTAAATATGTTTGTGTGATGTTTTTCTTGGGATTTTTTATTATTATTATTTGTTCATTTTGATCCTATGCACTGTATTATCAAAGTCTGTTCAAGATAAACACACAAAAGCAAATCTAGAATCTACCCATATTTTTACCTTCTTTTTTTTTTTTTTTTTAATTTCTCAGCTTTCAGATCCCCAAATGTTTTTACTTCTATTGTTCTTCAAAGTAAATCATCCACCCCTTAATGTCAAGTTCTACCCCACTCTTACTGTTGACCCAGGGAAAGGAAAAATGCCAAAAATTCCACAGAGTCTAGTGATAAGGTAGCTTTTATTTATGACTAATGAGGAAAGAAGTAAGAATTTCAGTGACATAGAACAAATATGTAAAGCAGAGTTAGAAAAGCTGTGAGTAGAAAAAAATAAGGCTCGATTTAGAGCCACTGTAATTATTACAAATGGTGAGTATAATCTTATTTTATTTTTTAAGTGTGAGAGATTGAGATAACATATATTACTTGTCACTGAAGGAAATGTGTTTTAAAAGTTTATCCACTGTATTGTACTGTAATATACAAAGTTTCACAAGTAGACCAATTAATATGCTCATTCTGTTGTTTCTGAAAAATATTTGGATACATAGTAGATGCATCTTAATGAAAAATAATCTGAAGAGTACAATATGGTCTGCTTAACTCTATCAACTGCTGCTTGGAATTATTAAAAAACTTAGAACCACAGAAGGAAATACTAGCTACCCACACAAGAGAGTAGAGGTGAGACAGAGGGTGAGGGGATATAAAGAGATATATAATTTCAGGGACAATATCATTTACCTATTTTAGGGGATAATCTTCCCCCACTGAAGATATGACATGTCTGTAGGAAATGCACTCTGTTGAACTGACCATGTAAGTGAACAGTCAGAAACACCCGATGTTTTAATTTCAGGATTCTGTCTGAACAGAGGTCCTTAGAAGATAAGAACTTGGGAGAGATTAAATTGGTCACTATCATTTCAAAATCACACTTTAGTAATTACAGAACTTACTTCAGAAACAGGAGGTCCTGTTCAAGCTAACAGCAGCTTAGATGAATTTGAACAAGATGTTCTGAAAAGAAAGAGACCCACTTTATAGTTTTGTGATCTAGGTACTCAGCTTTATACAAAAGGTCACCACCATTCCTGAGCAGAGTTTCTCTATGTATCTACATATACTTCATTTTCTGTAAAGCAAAGTGTGGGACATAAGCATGTTTACTTACAATGGACATTTTTGTGCCTGTAGAATGATCACATGCTTAATAAGTGTAGTTATCTACAGGCAGTCTTGCACTGGCCTGTTTTTATAGTGTTTACTGAGTTTTTGGCAATTATGCCCAATTTGACTAAAGCTATTTGTCTTTTTAATAGAAAATAACGGTGATTCAAAGCAGAGTTTCACTGTAAGCTTTAGACCAGAAGATACTGTTAGACACAAAGAAGCATCTGTCACACATTGGTTCAGGCTGTATTAAAAGCATTGTTTGATCCTCATCCCTTTACAATGGGACACATAACACCAGTATGTTCCAGAAAAGAAACAAGTAGATCAAAAATGCAAATAAGTATCTGAGCATTACTTCAGGTGCCTTCTGTTCCCCTGAATTGCTGCCTTTCTGTCAAAAGTCAGTATATTTGCCAAACTCATTGTGCAGTTTGGCTCACTGAATGCTAATAAAAATGCAAATCCCTCACAGAAATCTAAAGCCATTGGCATATTTCAGTACTTGCAGTAATCTCATGCTTATTATTTTATACTTCCACCACTTGACCTGCAGTCTTGTATATTCAGACCAAGCTTTTTGAAGCCTTTTGATAATGCAACAGATACAAAGAGAAAAACTCTTTCCTGCACCATGGATCAGGGAATATATAATCATGTTGCCTAAATTTACCTATTCCTGTTGGTGGAAATACTTGTGAAAGATCTCAGCACAAGTTGCACTGCATGTTTATTTGCAGCACTAAAGAACATTGTCAAAGCTCAGTAAGTCATACTGTGCACTCACTTTTTTAACTTCTGTGGTTACTACACTACCTGCAGGTAACCTGTAAAGAAAATTATTTATTCAATGGATATTCTGAGAAGCAAAAAGACAAGAATATTGAAATAGCTTATGCTGAAATTCAGGCTAGAAAATTCTTCCATCAATCCAGTCAGATGTTGGGTTTTTTTGTGAGCGTCTGCTTGGGAGCAGATTTTTGTCTAAAGTTTCCATTAGCAGAATATGTGTCTTTCCTGGAATGCCTAGTCCCACTGCTTTTTTTTTGGCTCCCTTCCAGAATAATAGTTGGACCCCTTCTAAATTCACCAAAATATTAGATGGGGAAGAAAAGAGTAGAAGAAGGTGGTGCATGTTTAACTCAGTCTGTGACATACAGCTTAGATGGAACTGAAGTGTGTCTCTAGACTGAGGAGCCCACAGCTTCCAGGTCTCCCATGATACAATTTCTGATTCCTTCTTCATCCTCCTATAGAGATGCATGTTTCCTTCCCTTTCTTTGAGACAGAATCAAGTATGCTGTTGTTACTCCTGATATGTTCTCAAAGATGTCTGGAAATTTGTTGACCACAGAACCCACAGAACCTCTTCAGGTAAGATTTTTTAGTAATTTATTATTTCTACCATTTCCTCTGACACAACATTGAATCACCCTTGGTGTTTTTTGTCCAGACCCATTGGAGCTCTGTGTCTTGTAGTGTTCTACAAGAATACAGTTATATCCAGTGTTGAAGACTTTCTTCATTGTTTTCCATTTTTTTCAAAGGTAGGTGTTTTTATAACAGAAAATAAGCCTAGAAACAATACAGACAATAGATCTGAGCTTTTTTATATCATTCCAATAGTTACAAAACAAATGAATTAAAATCGTTATGTTATGTTATGTTATGTTATGTTATGTTATGTTATGTTATGTTATGTTATTATATCATATTATATTAATATAAAGAATAAATCAGGCAAAAATGTTATGCTATTCTTGAAAACAAATTATCAATAGTAAAATATCAGACAGGAATTTAATGTAATGAAATTACCTGACTGAAAAGTAAATTCATATAACCCATCTTCAAGAATTTATTAAAATAATTAAATTAGCAGAAGAACTATTTAAATAAGGAAGATCAAGCATGTTGAAGGCCAAGCAGATTGTATTTTCCAGTTTAGATTGTGTTACTATCACAAAACATAAGAAGCCAAAAATTACAGATCCAATAGCACTAGCTGTTGAGATCTGAAGTTTCACAAACAATAATTAAAAAAAAAAAAGGTAAAAAAAGGTAGAAATTTCATACAAAACAATATAGTGTCATGAAAACACTAAAATTAATATGTAATCTATATTGGAGTCTCACAAAGTATGACGGTATGGTACTTTCCAGTATGTACATACAACCACTTTTCAGCACATGAAGGCTCAGTGTTCTTTTAGTATATTTCTGGGTTTCTTATGGATGGATGGTTGGACAAGCACAGTTTATTAGCATAATGCACAATGATAAGATTCAGTACTAGTTAGTAGTATTCTACTGGGTGAACATATCATTTAATAGTAAATAGTAACATGAACTAGAAATACTTTATCTTATTTTGAATGTCCATATTTGCAATGGCGAGATCTGGGGATGGTACTTTAGCCAAAGGCATTCAAGTCTATGTACCTAGAATTCTGTGGCAGTCTTTCTGCTCACATATGAAAGTTTCTTCCATTTTTTACTACTTAGATATTAATCACTGGGATAGCATCGAACTACTTCTATAGAGCAACTAAAAAGTATAAAGTAGCTAAAAACTAAAACTTACTATGTTGCATATATTCTCTAAGTTTTATTATAATAACCAGGAATATTTTTTTAACTCTGTAGTCTGTCACTCCACTGTTTCATAATTGCATATATTTGATCACTGCCGGATGATTGGTCATTGCCTGACCTTTTTGAATAGTTGCTTATTTTTTTTTTTAGTGAAACTCAGTGTAACCACTTTTAGAACTGCAAATATTTAAGTCAAGTCGGTCCATCTTTCAAAATATCTACAAATTGCGTTGAGAAATTGTTAACTTTTTCTAAACTCAAAGAATGTTACAATTATCTGCGTACTATAGAATAAACCTGGGCTTTTTGCTAATCATTTGACTTTCCTAGTGAATTCAAAGATTTTTTTTGTTCCCTCTAGGTTCTATTATATTACGTTGGATTATAGGTACACCAGTTTGCATCAGCTAACTATTTGTCTCACTAGATAGAGCACTAATGTGTACCAAATGGATGATAAGATTTGATAATTATTATTCCAGAAATTGTGGTATGACTGGAAGGAGTTGAATTGTACTGGTGAAGGACAAGCATTCAAAAAAAAAAAAAAAAAAAAAAGGAAAAGAATCAGGCATTGTTACAACTCTCAGAAAGCGAAATAATGTGGATATAGCATAGCCCCATAAAGCAACAATTTAAAAAACTTTTAAAAAGTTACTGTCTCTCTATGAAAGAAAAATTATGGAAAAAACCTACAGTTTCTATGTGTATGTCTTGCAAGTGATAGTGAAGAGCAGTATGTACAAGTACAGAGGTCACCACTCTGAGGCAGGGGTTTCTACTCTCCTGGTGAATAGAGCCCCTGATGGAGCAATCTAAGAGCAATATTTGTAAGACTGAAAACTAATAACTTCTTTAAATAATACAACACTGACATAACAAGAAGCAAAATTTCAGTTCTTAATGCAAGATAAATCTGTAACGCAAACCAGATGAAAATTTTATCTTCAAGAGTAAGTAGTAAAAATCTCCATGTCTTTGTATTCTTATAATGCTGAAAAATGTATTGTGAACATCATATCTGTAAGAATAGGTTTAATGAATATGACAGGGTGATTATTTCTACTCGTCACACCACATATCTTGCCATCTGTGAATATAAATTATAAATAAACTGTGATACAAAGATTTTCCTTCACAGTCTTTCTAAATTCCTCACTGCAGTAGCTACCACCTTTCTATTATTAAAACTGGAAAACTACTTTTTTTCTTGAAAGATTCTTAAGTGATCTCTGTTAAGATACAATGCACCTCAATGCTTCTTTTCTGTACTTTTGTTTATGACACTTCATTTATCTAAACATGCATTTAGAAAAAAATGTATAAGAAACATATATGTAAAGAAAGTAGAAGAGATTTTCTGTGTTAGCAAGATTCCACCAAAATGCACTTTTAAACTTGTATTATTACAAACTGTGTTATCTTAAGGCTATGGCTGAATGTTATTTTTCAGTAAAGGATAAATGTGTATTTGTGATTTCACTTGTATTTCCATTTCATATTAATTTCATTTTTAATAATATTATTTTATAAGTAACAGAAGTTTATTTTCTTTTTTTTCTTTAACAATATCACAACATTTTTAAAGAAATAATAGTAGCTCTTGAAATACATTTTTTATTTACTATTTATTCATTTGATTATATCCTTTTGGAGTTGTTTGGCAAAGGCCCTGGAGGGGAATTCATATGACCTTAATTTGTCATCTCCAGTGAGGATGACTGTGTATAAACTGGTCATTCTTGGTTTCTTTTTTTACTAATTAAAGGAAATGACCACTTTTGGAGTTAACTACATCTTGTTAACTACATCTCTGTACACAGGTACAGAGAACATAGAGGCTCAATTCAATTGCCCTAATGTAGGCATCTTAAACTTTCTAATCCACATTACAGTTTCCAGAATATCTGTCCAAGATTGTCAGACAGGACTCAGAAATATGCCCTTTTTAAGGGGCAGAAGAAAAGCCAGAAGGATTAGCTAAGTGTCTTAAATGGTGCTAGAAATTTAGGTTTAAGAAGCAAATGTTGCTCAGGAACTTAAGCTCTTATGTGGGTATCAACAAATGTTTACACTTAGAGGAGTCATATCCTTTTATAGATACAGTTGTACTTAAGAAAGATGTTTCCTTCTCACCATAGAAAGTAAGAAAATTGCTTTTTTTCTGTTGGTTTATCAGTTTCCTTCAGCCTGCTTTCTAGATTATAGATACCTTAACAGTATACCATATGGTAAATGGTTGAGAAGGGTAAGGAATGAATTAGTTTTAGAACTGTTTTTATAGTCAACTTGTTCTTGACTATTGCTGAACAGGATGTCTGACATATTCACACCAGCATAAATAGCTTACTCCCTCGCAAAAATGGAAAAGGATGTCCTCAGAGGACAATCTTCAACAAGGCTTGAATAATGTTTGACAGCATTCTCCATCAGTCTGCTTTGTGATTATTGATTGTTCCTGGATGAAGTGCCCATGCAAGATGAAAGAGATCACAGTGCACATATGTGATGCTGTGTGGCCAAGTTCATAGAAGGACACTGTACATTTAACAATAAGTAGTTTCAAGGAGAGGGACAACGTTAGAGGAAATGTATCACTTTTTCTTCCTGGGGGAAAAAAACAAAACAAAACAAAACAAAACAAAACAAAACAAAAAAAAACCCAAACAATGTTATATCTTTTAAGAGTGTATTTTGGCATGCAGGTGTGGTGGGTTGACTCTGGCTGGCTGTCACTCTATCACTCCTCCTCCTCAACTTAGCAGGGGGGAGAAAAATATAATTAAAGTCTTGTGGGTCAAGATAAGGACAGAGAGAGATCACTCACCAATTACTGGCACAGGCAAAACAGACTCCACTTGGGGAAAAACGAATTTTAATTTATTACCAACCAGATAAGAGGATAATGAGAAATAAAACAAAATTTTAAACCACCTCCTCCCACCCCTCCCTGCTTCCCGGGCTTAATTTCCCTCTTGATTTCCACCTCCTCCCCCAAGTGGCACAGGGGGACAGGGAATGGGGGTTGCAGTCAGTTCATCACACGTTGTTTCTGCTGCTCTTTCCTCCTCACAGGGAGGACTTCTTCCCTTGTACCAGCGTGGAGTCCCTCTCACAGGAAACAGTCCTCCATGAACTTCTCCAATCTGAGTCCTTCCCATGAATGACAGTTCTTCAAAAACTGCTTTAGCATGGGTCCTTTCCATGGTGTGCAGTCCTTCAGGAAGGGACTGCTCCAGCACGGATCCCCCACGGGGCCACAAGTCCTCCCAGCAAACCTGCTCCAGGGTGAGCTCCTCTCTCAATGGGGCCACAGATCCTGACAGGAACCTGCTCCAGCACGGGCTTCCCATGGGGTCACAGCCTCCTTCAAGTATCCACCTGACCTGATGTGGGGTCCTCCACAGGCTACAGGTGGTCATCTGCTCCACCATGGACCTTCCTGGACTGCAGAGGGATAGCCTGCCTCACCATGGTCTTCACCACAAGTTGTGGGGAAATCTCTGCTCTGGTGCCTGGATCACCTCCTGTGGAGTAATTGCTGAAGGTAATCAGAAAATCACTGTGTCCACATGCTGAGAGAAAGATGCAGTGTTGAGGATGATCCCAGGGGAAAAATGCAGCTGGTATGCCAGGAATTCCTCTAACATTACCTTCCTTCGGACTGTTTATCTGTACAAGAGATACGAAAGAGTGACGGCTCCTTCTCCAACTCCTGTACCAGTCGCAGTTTTGACTCCACAAGGCTTGATGTATGGTCTATCTGTGATTCAAAATCAACAGCTGGCACCCCTTTTGATAACTACCTCCCTCTGTGGACCTAGACAAAACCATAACTCCATACCACTGACCCGCCTCTTTCCCCCTTACAGAGCACATCTCTAAATTTGGATAATTTCTACCATAAAAGGGAAACGGAAGTGCCTTTTGCCAATCACTGTAAAGGTATGACTACAGTCACTCAAGCTGTACCTTGCAGGTAGGAAAACAGTATAAGAAGAGCCCCAAGAAAGGGGGGAATTAGGGAAGACATCATCACAGTCAGGAAAGATGCCATCACCGACAAGTCAGGGACGACTCCATTGCAGACCTCTGATCCCTGGGACCAGGCGACGGGCTGAACCTCTCTTCCCTCGCATTGGGACACCGTTGGTTAAGACTAAGACTTAAATTTAGCCAAGGATCTTTCTCGGAAACTTAGAAAATCTCTAGATAATTATTTTACCAACTTAGCACTTTGTAGTAACTTGTCACCTTTTAGCAATTAATAACACTTCTAGTAACCTGTAACCTTAATGTTTGTATATACTGCTGCAAATAGTGGTTTATCACCGGCAATCCATACGAATCTGTATTAATCCTGTTGCTCTATTAAAGATGCTTTCATTTGCTTACAGAGTTGCTGCACATTTTTTTTTACTGGGTTGCGGCCTGATAAGGCCTTGAGAGTCCATAGATTGGACTGGGCAATGATTGCGGGACACTATCGAGTGGATCTGGCACTGATGTGCCCAGACTTGTGGTGTCTCATTGAACTGTGTCCGTCTGTAACCAGCCACCCCAACTGACCCGTGCTCAGCGGGACGCTGCTAAATTCTGCAGGTTTAGCCATGTAAGTCCATAAGTCGTGGGCATGGGAGTGCAGCAACTATTTGGTGCATCCCCAGCTGTCGGACTGATAGTGGTTGATTTGGCATCACTCAGGATTTAAGCCCAGCCACCCCCAGCTCCTCCAGTTATCTGAGGGTGAATTGGAACACAGGGGGTTTTATTTCCTGCTAAATTGCCTTAGCACCCTTTTCACACAACACCTCCTCCCCATCCTTCTTCACTGACCTTGGTGTCTGCAAGGGTTGTTTCTCTCACATCTTCTCACTCCTCTCTCTTGCTGGAAAGTGTGCCACTTTTTTTTCTCTTCCCCTTTTATTTTTTTAGCAATGTTATCACAGAGGCATTACTGATAGGTTCAGCCTTGGCCAGCAGAAGGTCTGTCTTGGAGCTGGTTGGCATTGGCTGTGTGGGACATGGGGGAAGCTTCTGGTAGCTTCTCACAGAAGTCACCGCTATGCTCCCCCACCCCCCACCCAGCTACCAAAACCTTGCCATGCAAACCCAAGACAGCAGATGAGAGGCATACTGAAACAACTAAATAACTAATAAAAATATTCAGTGAAAGCAGACAGCGTGTTCTCACAAATTAAAATAGGGAAGTCCTCTAAAGAATTTTGTACTGACTATTGATTCTAATTGCAGATATTTTTTTAATTTTTGCAGCATCTTAGATCAGCAAATTTGCCATTATCACTCTTTCTCCAACATTTATTGATCTGTGCTTGTCATGGTATATCTTTTTTATTTTGCCAAAATGTGCAGTAGCCTTCATTGTTTCATAATCTTGATTTATTAGTTAGGTATTCTATTACTTCTTGAAAATTTATCTACAAAGATAGGAAAAATCTTGCGCTTCTCTTTTTGTTATTCCTGTGTACTTTGTTTAGTTGAGAAATAATGTGAACTCATGTGTATTACTCTAGACTGCCAAAAATAATATGACGAGTAACAGAAAAAATAATATTTTTTTGTTTGGTAGTCATCATTTAGATGTGTTTATTAGACATAGGTGTGAATACATAAGACATCAAAGCCTGTCATGAAAAATGGAATTATTATTAAGTCTGAAAGTTTGCCTACTATTCCTGACACTCTGAATGTGCTTCTTGCAACTTATTTCAAAGGGTGAATGCATTATAACAAAAACATGACATAAGAAGGTTGGAAATGAAAAGTACTAAGAGCTGGCATATCTACTTGGAAAAAAACCAGAAGCACAAAACTAGTTGGAAATCTCTACATTTGGAGTGTTAAGGCTAGAGAAAACTAACCTGACAGATCTTCCACTTACATCTTCTGATGACTAAGCACTGCAGAGGTGGCTGTATAATAGTAGTAGGAGTGGAAGAATTTTGAATGCTAAAGTAAATACAGATTGAAATGTCAGATAGGAAACTCTAAGATGTCTCTGTCTTTTGCCTTAAGGTAAGCATCTCTATGGAAAAGTTTGCATTTATTATTTATGAAGTACATTGTTGAGTTACAAACCCACTGCTTCATAAGGAGCCCTGTGGAGGACCTTATAACTGCAGGAGTATACTGAGTGCAAGCTTCACATGACTTAGTTTTTACCAATGATAAGTAAAGCATAGATAATTGCCTCAGAGTAGTATTCTTATTGAGAGGTAGATGAGTGACAGTCATGTGTCCTCATGTCCTCCCTTCATCATAAGATAGAGAAAGGATCAATAAGTTCATGGCAATGTCTGAGCATGGCATTTTGTCTGGTTTGTTTCATGCCACAAACAGTAATGATCAAAAATTTTAAGAAAGAAAAATTAACTATGGACCTTCTGTTACCAAGAAGCAGTACAATAATAGCATAGCACTTTTTTTTTCTACAGAGTTTTTAACAATGTATTAATAGCAACTATATTTTATTATGATTAATAGAAAAAGATAGAATGGGTAGTTCATTTAAATGAGAACTAATCACCTCCTAGTTCTTCAGGCCTTTTAAATATTTTTTAGCTTGTATGTCATACTACAGAAAGCTTTGAAAGTAAATCTTAGAAGATGTATTCCAGGACAAAAGTTTTGTGCCATAATACCTCAGAGCAGATTTTTCAGCTCAGTCAATGGACCTGGCTGATATGAGCCCTCAGGGAATCAGACCCGGTTAATAAATTATTCCATATTTTCAACAACCTTTTATTTTTACTTAGAGCATTAAAAACTTTCACTGAATTTCAGCTATATAAACCTTCATTTCATAGCTCTAAAGGAAGAGGTATATAGACATTTAGTGTGCATGTAAGGTACAAAATCTTTATCTACTTTAACTATTATAAAAGTCGCACTACCTGATTAAGGCTGAAGTTCTTCAGTAAGTCTTGGATAAATTCTGAAATACCCACAAGAATGTATTTTAAGTATATATACTATCACACTATATGATTTGTGCCCTTTCTGTATTTCCTTCTTTAAGAAAACAATTACTGTGAGCTGAAATAAATACAAGCTAACTTAAAAAAAAAAAAATCAAAGTATTACCATTCAGAGTTTCCATATATTCTTTCAGTCACCTGCCACTATCCCTGTCCCTTTCCATTTTTGTCACATACGAAAAGGAGCTTCCCATCAAGTTGACAACAATGTAGTCAAGCCTAGAGACATCTTTGCTCAGCTTTTCTTACAGGAATGGTATGAGATCATCTGCATCTGCTTGTGCCTGAATCATGAATAGAAGAATCAGCAATACCAAAACAGTCTCATCCAACAAAATGAGAATGTAGGCTGAGGGGATGAGGCTTCTTTTTCCAATGTATTGGAGGTTGCATGTGTGATAATGCAGATGAGGCAACCAAAGTGTATGCAAGGATGATTTGCTTTTTCTGGCTACAGAGGAAGGTGGGTAGCCAGGGAAACCAAGACTCTCCACTCTGCTCTATAGGGAGAGTCATGCTTTGACAGGAACATGCCAGCCTGCAGTCACTGGGGACTTCCCTGGCCAGTGATGTGTAGTTCACTGTGCCCATGTTTCTTCTCCCACACCTTATCTCATTTTCACTTCATGTTTCTCTATTCCTCTTCCTGTCTCCTCCCATTACACTTGTGTTTTCAATGTCATTTCCTCTTTCACTTTTCTTACTGCTGAGCCTCCTATATCTTTCTTAATATTTCCCCATTTTCCTCTAAACATGTTCGTGTTTTAAGCTCTTCCACAGACTGGTGTCTGACCTATGCATTTCGATCATTAACTCTATCCAGTGAAAGTGCTTAATTGTAATAAAGTCCATTAAAACAGTTGATTTAGGTTAAATACATTTAGTATGGATTTAGGTTAAACACACAAAAATAAATGGAGCTATTCACCTGCTTGCTCCCTCTCAGAAAATTAATTAATAATGTGTACAATTTTCGATCAACATGTTTTCTTTTATTTGCTACCTGCTTAACTAAGGGAGGATTAGAGAGGGAATTTTGTCCTATCTGTTACCATTGTACCACAGAGATAACATAGACAAAAGAACAATCATCAGAACAATGTGACTGAATAAATAGTCTTATTTCATTTTCTCCTCTGAAAATTATAATGTTTTCTTTCTTATTTTATAATGTGGACCATTTCACTGAACTGGTTTGCAATATGACTCTGACAGTTACATCATCATCAAATATCAGTGCATTTGTAGAAACAGGGAGATGAGAAAACAAAGTGAGAGGTGGTGAAAATCTCATAAAAAGATTTTTCAGTGCAGAAAACATTCAATTAGATTTACTGTCATAGAACTTCTTAGGAACTACTCTGAAAGGTATGGTCAAAATCACAGCTCAGATTCTGTGAGAAAAGCAAAATTTAGTAAAACCACAGTAGGCATTTGGAAAAAAAGTTTTAGTTCTCTCCTTGTCAAATTCAGGGGTTAGACGTGCAAGCTTTCTCTATATCAACTTGTTCGATATCACCCAATCCTAATCTCATCTCTCAGACTGTTCTCCTACCTTTCCCTCTCAGTATTCCTACAAAAAGGAGTATTCAGCTCCAAACTGAGGTATCTGAGTCTAAGTGTCTGCATGTAGGTGTTTCCACAAAAGCCTAAATTCTCACAAAGTCAAGGTGATCCACTCAGCACATTCATATGAGTCAGAACAACTTTTCAGTTAACTGTAGTTCAGACATCTCTATTTGGATGGATTATAACCTCTCTATACATTGTTTGCTATGTTAATCAGAAACTTGATTCAATTGCCAGAACACAAATTTTTAAAGGTACTGGAGATGCAATAGGACAATTGACCCGACCTCTAGTTGTTATTCTGGTACCTTGGGGCAAAGCAAGAAGAGGTCTTATGTAATATTTTAAAGCCCTGTGTGAATGTTTTGGATGACACAAGGCATTTCAAATACTTCTACATGTTTAAGTTTTAGCAAATGAATTGAGCTCCCTGTTTATGTATAAAAAAGACATTATAGACAGACATATTTAGATTCTGAGTATAAAGGAACAGGTTGAAAGAGCTACTGTAAAACACTGTCAGTGCTATATCTGCAGACCCAGATGCTGACATCCTAATTTCTGCTTGCTAAGTAGCCTGATACTTAGGCTTCTTAACAAAGTTAGCTAAAACTTAACTAAGATGCAAGGGTTGTAACTTTGTGTACAGTTATGCTTTATACCACTCTAGTTTATTTTCTGAATTTTCTGTTTTCTACAGGTTGGGTTTGGGGTTTTTTTGTAATTTCTGTAATATACTTAGCAAAATGGGAATTACTTATTCAGAAATTTGGTAGATCATCTAGTCTTCTAATTGTGGAGTTTTTTCTAAGGAACCTGGCTGATAATCAACTATCTATTGACTCAGAGTCCATTACATAAAGCTGGAAGATCACAGACATTCTTTTTTATATTGGTTAAACAATATTTTACATTTGATCAAGATGCTAGAAAGAACAGTCAAAACCTATTTAAAATGTTCAGAAAAGTAAATCTACAAGTATGGTCAGATGTAAATAGCTTTTATTGGACTGATTAGTAGCCATTTGCATACTTCTGTATTTCTAAGATCACATATTTACTTTAATTTCTTTTTAATTCTTTTTCTCCAGATTCCACACTTAATATTTTATTTTATTATGTATTTCCTTGATTGTTTTTTTTCTTTTTTTTTTTTTCAAGATGTTATTTATATAATTCACCATAGTAGTAACAGCAGTAATAAAAAATAAGTAAACAAAAGTTTCCTAACAGAATTTGGAGGATGCTAAAAAGAGTACTTTTATTTTCAGGCCTATTTCCTTAATACTTGGTTGAAGTTTTTGGCCTGTGTTTAAACATTTTTTACTTAGTATAGTGTGTCACTGAACAAAGAAAGATACATTTAGGACATGCTGTGTCTACTAAAGATTATAATCAGAGTTATTTTCAGAAATATTAGACATCTATCAAAAATGCTTTGGTTGGCAAACTCATTATAGTTAGAAAAAGTTCTGAATCTGTACCTAAATATTTCTTTCTTTTCCTGTTCATGCAAGTGACATTACTGTCAGTGTCATAAAAAAAACTTTCCCATAAGTGTTGCTGCTCTTCAGTGACTGTCCTAAAACAGACATAACAGAACAGAAAAGTTTCTTTTATTAATGTTGACAGTTCAGACAGGTACTTTTTGCTGTTTTGTTATTTCTTTCAAGACTAAGAATTTGAAAGTAAAATTATTACCTCTTCTTTCATGGAAAGAATTTGCTTTTTGCTTGTCCTATTGTAATCAGGGTACTTCTCACAGTGATTAAAGTTACTATCATTGTAAATGACCTATATGCTTCAAACACTATCAAGATGGCTCAAGTATCTTGTTTTCTTTTTACCAACTGGTCTATTTCACATGTGTTTAATTTATCTTCCTAGGTTCTTGATTTTTTTTTTTTAATTTATTTTATTTTTTAATCCAAGTTACTCTTGGCTTTTTGGTAATGCTAAAGCAACCCTTTTGTACATGTAATAGTACAAACAGCTACAAGTAATCCAGTCCCATACCACAAAGGGCTATTGTTCCTCCCTTCCCAGGGTTTGTCAGGCCTTTGCTTCCTGGCCTGAGCAACTTAGTAGTTCACAAGTATTCCTACCCTCCCCTCCTCTCTCACTCCCTGAATGAACAACAGCAAAACTCTTATAATCCTGTCTAACTCTTATCCATTGGAAGTTCCTTGAAAGAATGACAGATGGAAAAAATCCTTCAGGATAATTTTATAGAGTGACTCATCAAGGCTCCACGGGTAGCCTACTTGGTCTATGAATAAAGGAATACATTCCAAAAAGCCTTGTGATTAGGATCAATGTCTGGTTCGGTTGATCAGCACTAGCACTTGTTAATTTGTGGAGAACAGTATGACTGACATGAAACAGCATATGAAATAACACTGTTAAAAGTTCTGGAAAAGTGAAAAAAAAAAATCATTAAGAGGAATTGAAACACAAAAGAGAAAAGGTGGACAAAGGTCCTTGTAGATGGCCACAGAAATACTTTGAAAAGACCAAAGTAGATAGCATTTATACTATCTAGACCAGAGAAGACACTCAAACAATAAAAAGAATCTGGATGAAACTACAAAAAATAAAGGCTAGTGGTAGCATGGAATCAGAAGTTATACATCTTAGATGCAACATATGTGTGTGCTAAAGAAACACCTGAAAGTACAAATCTCTATGTTACTACTCCAAAAGCTGGATCAAATGACACCTAACTTTTTAAAAGCTTTGCTAGAAATATTTTTACAAAGTTTTCCAAACTCAATATCAATCACTGAAAAAATGCAAATACCATTTGAGTTTGGGCATATTTAAATCAAACCCATATATTCCTTTCTCCCTCATATCTCCCTCCCTCACTCCCTCCATCAAAACTGTCAGCACTCTGTTCTCACTACTGTAATAAGAGTTAAAGTCTAAAACACAAGACATTAGATTTTTCTGTGCCTTTTTCTGCCTCTATTTACCATTCCATCTTTTTTTATGCTCTTCTCAGTTGGAAACCTAAACACATGATGGCGAAGAGAAGACTGTGTTCCTCTAGCATCACAGTAGTGGTTTGGGATGCTGGGTAAGATGTAAAATCTTTTCTATGGATTTCTGTTGGGTTTTTATTACATTTTTATATGCCTAGGTCAACCTCTCAAAATATTGAGCAAGGTAAATATGGAAGAAATGGGGGAAGACAGAGTAAGTCTTTTGGTTTGAAAATATTGTAGAAAAAATATTTCAAAGCTATGTTGTTTTTAAGACAGCTGGAGAGAAAAAGTTGAGCTTTCTCTAGATAGATGATTCTTGTAGTAATTCACAGGTGATGGTAAAAGTAACAAGAGAAGCTGTGCATGTTCCCAATAATGCCAACTGAAAAATGTACCTGAGCTCTACTAGCAGAAAACTGTGTACTTGACTACTTTTGGTAGCTACTACTAAGCAGTTTGAAGACACTTTTTAGTGTTGATTCTTTTTAAATATTGCATCTACACACAAGAAACACTATGTATCTCCTTTGAAGAACTTCTCATTAAGTAAATATAACATAAACATGAACAAAAGAACTATAAAGAATAAAATCATCAATCTTCCAAGATTTAGGACATGCTACTTTTCAGCTGAAACACAGTCAAATATTTTGGCCTTATCAAGCAGCATAGGTGTCATAAATAATCAAGTAACCTACTACTATTTTCCTTCACTCATACTACATTGAACCTTCTCTCAAAAGGATTTGAAGGTTTTACAAAGTGCAGGGATTCATCTTAACAATTGCATTATTAATGGGTCATTTAAAGAAATTTGCAGCACGTATAAAATTTTTGGAAATATGCTTAGAATATATTGTTTTTATCAAACTATGTCAGAAAACTTGAAAAAAATTACTTCTAACTTATTAAGTTATCTTCCTTTGTCAGCAAAAAAATAACAGAGCCAGAAAATAAATAAATTCAGAAGTCTGGTCCAGGGACAATCCAGCAATACAGTTAGCTATTTAGTTCCAACTAAAGGTGCCATCATACCTTCAACCTCTTTCAACATTGCTGCTTGGAAACGTGGGGTTTTTTTTACATCTGTATCAAGGATAGAGGGAGTGCTTTTGATACCATAATTTATTATTAGATAGAAACAGCTGTATATGTCCAGTCTCAGAAGTAAATCTATTCTCAGTTTCCCTCACTACCTTTTCTAGTAAAATTTGAAATTTGCATTCTTATTTCTACAGTCTATTTGGGCATAGCAGCTGTTACATGTCGTAGTTCCGATAGTTTGATCCTGACTCTGAACAGGTGACATTTCAAGTGGTGCTACATTCATTGAAAAAATAAATATAGGTTTTCACCAGGTTTCCACATGGTGAAAACCAACTATTATTGTTGTTTTTTGAAAAACAACTATTATTGCATCATCATGTACTGTGTGTTGTACTAAAGGAGAAAATAGTAAGAATGTCACCTTCTAGCGTATATACAGGGAACATAGTCTGAGATGCAATTGAATGTGTTCTCTTTTTGTCTGTTTTTTCTGCTTCTCTGCCTCTCTATATATGTGCATTCATACACATATTTTTACATACATGATTAAACAAGAAAAAAAATGAAAAACATATATTTGCCTCTCTAGCTAATGAGTATTTCTCTGAGCAGGGAGTATATAAACAATTTGTCCTACTGACCAAAATTAATGCATTTTACCTCCTTTGTGTAATTCTTTTAATAAATTATCATATTATTATTGTTATTTTTATCTTTGAGTTTCCCTTTATTTTTCACAGCCATAGAGATGTAATTTTGAGATAAAATAAAGGAAGTAAAATAGGTAAATGATCTCTTCAGTCTTTTTAAAATGTGAATTTAGTAAGAAAGATAATTTCTTGTGTGTGTGTTTGTGGGTGTGTGTGTTAGTGTTCCAAATGCTTCTGGGATTTTTTTCAAAGCTAATATTTTAACACAGTTGCCAGGAAGAAAAAAAACCTGTGAGCACAAGCTGCTGTTATGAAAACATCACTCTTCTAATTCCAGGCTTGTGTTTAGTGTCCTCTTGGGTGACATTCTCCCAGCATCATTGGTTTCTCTTCTTTTCTTGCGATTTCTGTTGGTCATGTGTGCAAAGCCTTTATCATCTGCCCACAGTAGGTCAAGGAAATAAACAGCACTAGTAAATACTGTTCTTGACATAAATGCCAGTAAATTTTGAATTAGACAAACAAACAAAAAATCCATGTAAGGTTAAACTTACTGATATAGTCATTCTAGCAGTAGATGTCATTTATATTTGTAAAATATATGGGGAAAAAATCTTAGGAAAATAAAATTAAATGACGTTTGGATGATATGCCACTACTACAGAGAATTTTTTAAAAATTTGTTGCATCTAAATTGAAGAAAATTAAATTATCAAAACTCAAAACAAGACTGGGGAGGGGAGAAGGGGAGGAGACATCCCAATCTAGTCCATACTTTTAGCCAAGATTTAGTGGTTAACCCACATGCAGTTAGTTCCAGTGTGCTTTTAACACACACACATGCACACAGATACAGACACACACACTGGTTGAGGCAGATGTACATTAAGTATCCACAATTACTGCAACTACCTTTACCATATGTAGGCATAAATTGAAACAAATATTAATCACAGAATCACAGAATGTTAGGGATTGGAAGGGACCTCAAAAGATCACCTAGTCCAATCCCCCTGCCGGAGCAGGAACACCTAAACGAAATTACACCAATACCAATATCCTTTCCCAGTATCTCTGATGGCTTCCCTAAAGCAGTAATGTTAAAAGAGGTTTATGCAGCAGCAGTAGGAGATGCACCTCCAACTCTTTTTTGGTCCCTTACTTCTTCACCCTGTTATTACCATAACTGGCTCTAGCTCCTAAGTTTGCATTTGTTTGAGGACTACAAATGACAGCTACTGAATTATTTATAGCCCTGTGACGTCTGATATGATCATGGATGTGCCTGGACTTTCAAGGCACGTAATCTAATCCTAAACCTGTACTCTTCTATGCTCTGTTTTTTTCCTTTAGAGCCATTCTATACAGAATAAATACTTGTTATCACTGCCTGTTATTCATTGCATGTCTATATTCCAAAATTATTGTAACTGTAGGCATTACATTGCAGAACTGTATTGCACTGAAGCTTGAAGTTCATCCTGCTACAGTTTAAAAAAAAATATATTTACTCTTAAACTACAATAACTTTTTTTCCCCCTCCTCTCCTATCCCCTCCTTTCCTATCACCTGCCCTCTCCTGCCCTCCCCTCTCCTGCCCTTCCCTCCCCTTCCCTATCTTTTATTCCAACACTCCCCCTCCTCCCCTCCGCCTTCTGTTTATTTAGGGTTTCTTTTAATGTAAAATGATTGTTTACCTCAATCATCTTCATGATGTTTTTTATGGGTAGGCAGGTCTATGGAAAATAAAGGAATAAAGTTCCTTTACTGAAACAGTACTGAACTATTTTTATAGATAAGCTTATACAGAATCATTAAGAACTTATTTCTCCCCTTTGTGTTCAAGGTCTGAAAAATTAGAAAGTTATCAAATGTTTAAGAAAGACTGTGGCCCATAAGAAGAAAACAAATCGTCTTAAGATCCTCTGAAGTCATGTTGAACTATCTTTATATATTCAAGAGCTTTTTTGTATTAATAATTCTCTAATACCCTAATAATTTGGTTCTGATTCACTGAATGAATTGCTGTGTAGATAGGATTCCATGCAGCAGTAATTCCACACTAATAACAGGAGCAATTTTGGGTTCAGGGAAAAGGAAGAGCTGATAGTTTCTCGATGGAAATCTTGCAAGGTCCGGGGGAAAACTTATTTTCTAAATCCCATTTAAAAGAGTATCCGTTGGGAAACAAAAAGGAGATAATACCTTTACGCTGCTTGTACATTTGTCAGAGAAAACATTAGTTCTGAGCTAGGGTCATGAAACAGTAACATATTCCCTTAACTTAGTCTAATGTTAAGATTTCAGTTTACACAATGTTGATCAAATCACTGCAGTACTAAAATTCAATGCAAATATTAGATCTTACTGACACCTACATATTCCAGCATTCATAAGACTCCCTTACCAATTATTACTGTTTTTAAATAGGTTGGATTATAGAGTTTTGTTCAACTGTTTGCAAACAACTACATCAATGCAGTATTTTTCAGTTGCAAAAAGTTGAATATGTAGGCAGTATAAAGATTGTCAAGTTAGATTATGTTTGTAATACATCTCAGTTATGTTATCCTGGAAATTATATCAATAAAAAATAAAATTACATCTACTTTGTTAATCTATGATAAATCCAAACCATAGTAAATCTGGTGGTTTTGCTAGAAAACCTAGAGAAATAAAATCTATTCTTACTGTGTACATGCTTACTATAGGGCTAGTTTTCAAAGGTTCAGACTGAAAATGAAGATGAAACTGAAGATAATGTGAGTTTTCAGATGGTAAAGGTGGGGAGAAAAAATAAGCCTGTATTTAAAATGGAAAGTTTGGCTGTAACTGTTGAACAAGGAGTACTGGGAGGCCACCTTCTAGACTAGATGGAAAGATTATTCTGGAAAGATGTTAACACATGGCCATGAGGATGAGGCAGATGAAAGGAGAGGCTTGTGAGGACATAGCAGTAGTGGGGCTCCTTCACAAGGGAAGATGACCTAGCAGAGGAGGTGCACCACAACAAAGAGAAAGAGAAGTTACTGGAGTAGCAAAGAACACAATCATAGGCTATTTGAACAAAGATGGTTCCCATTGATGGCTTAGTGATCTTCTGACAAGGTGAGGAAACCAAGAAGGTCCAGGCTTCATCCAGGAAGTTCAGCCAACAAGTCAGAATACCAAGAGATGGGAATACAGATAGAACTGGCAACTGGACTTTTTATCATATAGCTCAGGCAAGACCTAAGATCTTAAGCCCCCTCGCTATTGCAGCAGAGAAGCTGTGGGTGGAGGTCCCAGATAGTACCGCTGAGAGTAGGTAAGGCCTGTTGGTGCACACAGGACACTGTCAAATCTAATGGAAATATTTTAAATCTTAGAGTTAGTTTTTCAGTCAAATAATTCCTCCTATTATGAACAGGTTTTGTGATGGTGTCCAGTTTATTAGAATAATTAAGAGCTTTCCATAAAGATGTTAGTTGTTGCCTCTGATCACTTTATGATTAAGATGTCTGTTAGTTCACAACATGCATGCCCTCAAATCTGTGCAAATATATTCATAGAAATAATATATAAAGAAGGATATGACAGCAAATATAACAGGAGTTTTTATCTTATAAGGAGTTTCAACTCCCTTTTGGTCAAATACCAAAAAATTCTGCAACAATTTGTGTAGGAAACCAACAGACCTTGTGCAGCATCTCTGACATTAGCTGAATCATATCTTGCAAAGATAATGGTCTATAATGCATTCACTTAACAGAAATCTTCATGCAACATTGCAAGTCATTTTTCAGGTAATAATTTTCAATTATTTTGAAATTATTTTATTGTTTGCTTTTTCAGCTTTTTCTTTTTCTTTTTTTTTTTTTTAAATCTTTTTAAGGGGACCATAGAGGAAAATTAGTTTAGCAAAACCTTAATTAACTGCGAATGCTATCAAAACATAGCACTTTTATATGTCCTTAGGTGTTTGGAAACCATACTATAAACCAAGGAATTTCAGATTTCTTTATATACCTGTAGACCACAATACAGAACAATAGTGTGATGAGTATATTTTCAAAGTAACCTTTCTCTTCAAAGAAGACTGTAGATATGTACCATGGTATAGCTCCATTTACATTGTCTAGAATTTGTCTCTGCATGTGTTTTGCTACTAAAAATGAGTGGAAAACGCTAGATTTGAAAATAAAACATCATCCTACAGTTCTAATGATGATGATTTTGCTCTTAAATACAAATTTGTGTATTTAAGTCTATCAGAAGGAATTTCAACACTGACATTATTTAACTGCATTTTTCTTCAATGATGTAATTCTTCATGGCTACAACACTGTTAATAAGACAATAGAGATACCCATTTTGGATGATAGATATTATGGAAATGCATAACATTAGTGGCCTGGAAAAGCAGCAATTTATGTAATTTGAATCCCTCAAAAGCTAGTCATCCAGATTTAGTCATATAGAATCCCTATGAATACAATAGAAGACAGCTTCAGGGGTTAATTTATCCTTTCCTGTCACAACTCTAAAAAACAAATAGACTACTTCTTTTCACTTCCTCTCTTATTCCTTTACTAGAAGTAAACCTAATCATTTACCTTAGTCTAGATAAATATTCTAGATATCTGAAGTTCAGTAAGATGGATTTCTCCTTGGTGGACTCATCATGTACTTGTTATGTTCCTAGCCAGAAGTAAGCTTTCAAGTAAATATCAGTTGTGATTTATTGCTTTTGTTTACTTGGTTTTGTTACAAGTAAAAAATATTTCCAAAAGAATTGTCAAATATTATTGATAACCTATCACTGCCTAAAAGAAGGAGAAATCAGAATGTCCGGTTTTGGAGTTTTTTTGTTTGGTTGTTTTTAAAGACTGTATTTGAGCTAGTCACCCTAAAATCCTTCTGTAAGTGAAAGAAACAAGTATTTTTGTTATGCTTTATTTGTCATAATTTTTGATGTTTATAGCAGAACAAACTGAGTGTACACATAAACTTTTGGGTAGACTAATTTGATCTGGTATACTCTATTTATTATCACATGTAGAAGCAGGAGAGGACAGAAGAAAGCATTGTATAGATATTCATTGTATACCTATGTGAAAACATAGGAAGTCTGTCTAAAAATCATGGAGAGAAATAGGTAGGTGGTCATTGACAACTGTAAGATTTAGATCAAACTCTTTAAGTACCTATACATTTTGCAGAACCAGTGTGCTGTCAATATTAGCTTCTTTACAAAAGGATGTGTAAAGGATTATTTACCCTGCTTTAATTCATTTAAGCAAGAGGGAAGTTGGTAAAAGGAGAGTGAGACACATCCTATTCAAAAGTGCTCCAGTGATTCCTTCTATTATGCAGATTTATTTAATTGTTCTTGAAGAATGACATTTAAAAAGCAAATAAACATTAAATAGTATGAAAATGAACATGATGAGTACCAATTTTTTGTCTGTTGTTGGAGTTCTCTTTCTCTTTCAGAAAACTTTTGGAGTTCCTTTCAGCTTGATGACATATCTGTCTTGATTTGAGAAAAAATGAATAGAAATATTAAATAGCAAGTCTAATCTTGTATATAATCTGCTGTAAATTCAACACAATCCAAGGACACTGAATAACATGAAACTATATGTTTTGTGTTAAAAACTTAAAAAAACAATATTTCTAGTGGAAGCATCTCAACTAACATATGTTAAAAAGATTATAGATACAAGAATAAAAAAAACCCAAAACAACAAAACAAACACAGGCTTACAACACATAGATCTGATGAGTTTATTCTAAATGCTATTCTGGTTAAGAGACTTTCTAAATAAAATAAATAAATAAATAAAGACAAAACAAAACAAAATATGGGACCAAAGTCTACCTACTTCAAGATTCCTGATTGAAAAGACATATGTTATGGTAACAAAACAGCAAGACCTAATTCACATGCAAAATTACTCTAAGGTAAGGATATACTAGCTACCTATTAACACTCTACTCAGTGGTTGATACCCTGGAGATCTGCATCTCATAAATGAATCATGGTCACAGAATTTGCAGTGTTTAATTGCTAGCATGCTTAAGCATGTCTTGGGAGATGAAAGCACACCACAGGAGATATTTCAGACATACAGACATGATCTGTGCCCTGCCTTTTGCTTTTAGGGCTCTGTCCCTATTTAATTTAGTAAGTCTTTATGTGGTCAAGGCCAGAAGTTTGTTTCTCCCTTTCCTGAAAATAATTCAACTGTTATTCATGGCTCAGTCCTGCAACTTTCATAGAGAGCAGTGTTAACTTTGCTGAATCAAGAGCCTAAATTAAAGAGAGAGACCAGTCCGAACATAGACTTCATCTAACTTCATTATATGATGCAAATATGTATCCTGATATAAAAAAAATGGAAAGGAATGATGTCCTTGTAAATGTTGGCTAATTTAGAAGAAGAAACATACTTCAAAAGCAGCTGAAGGATCATATGGATTATTACTGAATTGCTGCTGATAAATTCCCACAGGGACTTCTTCAAAGGAGAGAAGAGAATCATTGCTCATCAAGGCTCATAGTGACGACTATATGAAACAGTTGCAAAGGAACCATAGAATATATTAAATAAACAAACAAATAAATAAATAAAACACCTCATTTCAGGTTTCATTAAAAAACCTTGGACTCAGCACATCATTAGGAGAAACTGCTTACATTTGCAAATGTTTCAGTAGATGGAGGGTAATGTATCAATTCAGAGAAAAAAATCTAAGAAACAAAATAAATTCAATATTGATAATTGCAATTATGAGCGGGAGAAGGTGAAATTTAGCAATCCTGATTGAATTTATTATCAAATTTTGGGAGGGTTAGACTGAATGGTTAATATTTTGAAGCTAAAATAAGTAAGATTTATTAAACCCTTTATCACAGTACTTTGAGATTTTGTCACTCATTGAATTTCTTGAATTTTACTGTTAAACACCTCTTTAATGACAACTTCCAGAGGAAGAATACTAAATTAGATTTTTTTTTTTTTTTTTTTTTCATCTGACTCCCTGTGTTTCTCTATCTCAGTCTCTAAAATCCACTATTGTGACTTCAGGGTCAGATCTCACTCAGGCTTACAAACCTATTCACTATAGCTGAATAAAGACAAATCCGTGTATCACTGTTACTTTCTGTTCACCAGAACAAAGCTGTCAAGGAACTCCAGGGCATTTGTCCTGAAAATCCATCTCCAGTAGCTGATTCTACAACTCATTATATCGTCATGACAAGTCTGATCGTACGCAAATCCTGTTCACTTCACCAGATATTATCTTCTTTATCAATACTTTTCTATTTCTGCAGATAATTTTCCCATTTGGTCAGTTTTTTTGCTGTTTCTATCAGTAACAGTTTTTTTACTGCTGTGTGGTGGTCTACAAAGTACAAGAAGCAAGATTTCTCTGAATTATATTTGTACTAAAATGTACTTGTAGTAAAAAAATACTTAATCAGTAGTTAAATCAGCAGTTAACACCTCAGTGGGTTATGGCACTATTATATTCCTGAAGAACACATGCAGACAATAAATATTTTTTTCTAAGCTCATACACTCATTTGTTGTTTTGTTTGTTTTGGGTTTTTTTTAATATTAGAAAATTTTAGTTTTTGTGTTTGCCTTAAAAGGAAAATAGATCACTTAATATTAAAGTTGTATGGAAAAATCTGTTCAATCACAATTTTTAGATTTAAAAAAAAAGTCACAAACTGAATCTGAACATATAAATATATATTTGTGTGTAACAGAGAAACTGTGACTCATTTTCCAAATTAAATTGAATTTCTTAATCTTTCAGACTAAGAAAATAATTTCATTTTTTCTCTTCTCAGATTAAACTACAGATGTAAGGTTCAGTCCCACAGTTCCAGTTGTGATCTTTCATCATCAGTTATTACAGTCAAACTTTCTTGGTTTTTTTTGTTCTAAACATTAATTACTTTTTGAACTGTCAGAATTTCAACAGGAGTCATCTCTACTTATAGAAGAGTCAATACACATATTATTATAGCATCCATTTCACATCAGAGTCTGAAGTTGAGGTTTCTGTTTTAATTCTAGGTTGAAGCAGAGACCAGGACAAAGAAAATTTTCTGACTGGTGGCTTTTGTGGAATGTGAGATTGTACATCATTGACTAGTACATAAATTCCTGCAAAACTATTGTTTTCTTTACACATGCAGCAGCTATATCTCAAATCTAAGTGGTATAGATTATTCAATTGCATTATCTTAGATTTTCTTCTTCGATTCAACAATACACAACTAAGTCTAGGAAAACAGATTAAATCTGTCTCTCTCATATCTCATTTCATTCACAGTGGATTTGTTATGCATTTTTATGTGACAGTTGTAAAATCAACTACATAATCTGTCATAATTTGAACCATATAGCTAAACACTGAAAAATGTCTCTGTATTTAACATTTCTATCAGTCCTTACCAATCACTAGCTATTTTGCTCAATATCAGAAATTCTTCATTAAGTATATATGAAATACTTATTACAATGGGCAACATATTCTAGATTTTCTATATGTTGGTCAATCTTTGATGTCCTAATACTATCTAGTTTCAAAATACTATAAAAACTACTAGCCAATTAATTAGAAAGATTCAGGACACTGTGAGAGTGGGAAGATGTCTTTCTCTTTGTTTACTAATACTCCCTCACTTGCTTGCTTTCTCTCTTTCTGCAGAGATAATTTGATCTTTTATCAAGAATAGAAGCTTGGAACTTCCCCTGAGGGTTGTTATTCTCTTGCTGGAGACTATTGCACAAAAACATAAAAATGTCTCCAAAGGGAATCCTTTTGATATGAGAAACACTATCCTAGTAGAGATTAATTCCTCTCCTAATATCTATCGATTGCACACTGATTTCCCAGTGCTCTGTTTTGTTCCAACATTTTGCCAGGGAAAAGAAGAAATATTGCAGCTGGGGTTAGGTAGAACAGAGGGAATTCTTAAGAGTTTCGAGTCCTCCCTGTTGCAGTGGAAAAAAAAAAAAAAAAAGTAGCAGTGCCGTACTTAAAGAAAAGAAATGTAAGAGAAGCTTATTATAGAATCATAGAATCATAGAATGGTTAGGGTTAGAAGGAACCTTAAAGATCATCTAGTTCCAACCCCCCTACCATGACTGTATTTATAACAGGCTTGAGCTGTGTGGGATCCAATATGGCAAGGTCAAGAAAAATAAGGCAAAACCATTAGGTTAGCAGCAGATATATCTCAGCTACTTTAGCTGTACGTGTTCCAAAGAGTTTTGCGCCTTGAAAATCACATAATGCAGAGCTGTACAACTACCAGTATATTGCCTAATTTCAATGTGCATCCCTTTTGTAAACTAGATGTTGGCATGATATACTTCTTATAGTATACTGAAAATATTTCAGTTCATACTTACTGTATCTTCCCTGTGCTTCAGATAATATATAGTCCATTGCATCAGCCTTTTTCATCTTTAAAGCTAAGTCATCACATTAAACATTAGCCTTTGATGTGCACTCCTCACAAGGGATCTCTAAAAAATCTTATCAAGCAATGTTTACTGCACCTCTCCATCATTCTGGCAGCTTGATTTACACTAAAATACAACAAATTAGTAAGACATGACCTTTACTTAAAAAAAACCCCGAAACAACTAAGCATGACAAAATTGCTGTTAATCAAGCTGTATTTTTCTGTATTTGCACTCTTAAAACAGTGTCTAACACTTAGAATTGCTTTGAGTGTAATTGATCTACAACTTTTTGGAGTTCTCCAAGGTTTTTTTCAAGTTATTATATTAAATTTGTTCAGTGCTCCTGGCAACTTTTTTTCTACTGATTTCGTAACAAATAGTAATCCAGATTCAACAGTTTCTTTTACTAATTGTTCACTTGATACAGTTGTAAAGACATATATAAAGTAGCAAAAAGTGTTGGTTATTTTTTTGTTTTTTCTCGTTTTACATCTATCATCCTTAAAGCACCTCATAACTTATCACTTATCTAACACCATATATATATATATATATATATATACATAAATATGTCAATATTGATCTACACGGTTATGTAAAAACAATGTATGGAATGCCGTTGCAATATATGCAATGTTTATTTGGTTTGTGTTTGTTCTTTTTTTTTTTTTTTTACTTTTTATTAATTAACACATGATACACTCTTTATCATAAATGCATTCTTTCATTACTTTCCCTGTCTTTAAAGTGAATCCATGATTACAGTAAAACAAGTGTGCATAATTATTGTGGAACACCATAAACATAGACTGGTGAGCAGAGGGTGTGTTCTCTGTAGCTATTATGTGCTACTATTCCTCCATGTGTACTGAAGAACTTTTTAATACCAGGCAATACCACTGCTTTCCTGTATGAATAATATACATGAATTACAGAAGGTTAACTTGCTTTTTCTAAGATGTGCTATCAAAGCGGGGATGTTGAAAGTGTTACAAAGTACTGCAACTTGGATTTTCTTTGCTTCTATGTCAATGTGAAATCCTATTTCTCTCTTGCAGAAAAGACAGTGACAGCTTATTTTTTTCCTTACAACCGCATAGATCTTAGGAGATGATCAGCAGCAGAAGGCCAAGTGGGTTATTCTGAAAAATATGAAAAAGCATTAAAGGCATCTATGATTACACAACTGAATTGAGCTAGATAGATGAGCTCCAAGTCAGAAACTCAAATGTGAAGTTTCTTAAGCTGTGTCCTTTTGTGGCAGTTACAAGGTTCTACCCTGTACTGAAAGACTCAGAGTACTGTATTCTAGAAACATATTTTGGGGGCTGTTTTTAATTAGCCTTTTTTTTTTTTTTTAAACACTTTGAAAGACATTGCTGCTGTATTTCTGAATAAGAAAGTCAGTCAGACTTAGAAGTATGACATTTTCACCCAGTTTATTTTGGTTAATAACTCATTACTTTAGGATATTCTAATTTAAAGCCCAGCCTATATATTGTAGAACTTCAATTTCCAGCTTTCAGATTGATGATATATTCATCACTGAATGATGCTGTCATATATAGTGGATATTCATTCATTGGAAAGATGTTCAGAACAACCTGTTCCTGTAGTTGCTTAAAGAAAATAAAATAAAATAATGTTTTACTAGTGCTTGGAATAAATACCCATGCCTAGTGAGAGCACAGCTGTTATCCATGCAATTTTCTCAGGAACTGAAAATCTCATGATCAGTGTTCTGACCATCTTACAAACATATTTTTTTATGTATTTTCTGGTTTGTCTGTTCTTTCTTTTATTCTTTTAATTGCAGTAAAAAATAATTATCATATATTAGTCAGAATCCTGCTGTAGTAAATTACAACTTAAGTTTTTCTGGAGTATTTTTCTTATATTTTTTACAGTAAATGCAATCAGTATATAGCTTGCTTTTTATTTCTTCCTTTGAGTATTGATCACATTGCACTTTGAATCTGCTACCACTTTGCTCCTTGTCCTGATAACATTTTCTCTCCCTGAAGGTTTTGCTGCAGTGTTTCAAGCCTTGTGCAATATATCCTTTTTATTTCTCTTTTCATATCACAGACAGTAGTGTGGCACATGGGCAACAACTTTGTAAAAAAAAAAAAAAAACAAAAAACCAGAAAAGAATAATATTTAAGTTTGGATGTGGTTGTAGCAAAATACAGTATAACATTAGGTATGCAAGTTATTGTCCCAGAGTCGTATGATCTAAGCTCATCATGCATGATCTCATGGAAGGTACTTGATGAGCATACACTCTCTTTCTAGCATTTTCCATACATGGTGAAGGAAAATGTGAAAAATAAGAAAAAAAGACCCACTGAACATATGTCTCTCCAATCTACTTGACCTGATTTTATCAAGAGCTCTTAATTAAGCTACTGCAGCTCAGATCTGTCAGAACTTCTGTTTTAAATCTCAGTTCATTTTCAGAAATAAAAAATAAATGTATTCAAATAGATTCAGTCACAGGAAATATAAAATTTATAGAACTGAGGGGAAAGGCAATAACTGATGTGCTATTTCTATATCCAAATTTCTTAGATTCAAATGAGTTTTTGAAGAAATACTGCACCAAAGAAATAATGGCTGCACTTCTTTCTTAGTGCAACTACTGATCTTTATGTATGATCAACGTAGATGAAACTCATACCAATAATCATGTGTTTTCTAGTATCACAGAAGTCAAAACACTTACTGACATATAGGAGTAAGGCAGTGTTCATTTTTAATTATATGCTGAAATCTGACAATATAACTTTTTCATTTAATATGGTTTAATGAACTCCTTGAACATAATGGTGCAGAAAAAATAAGAGTGAAAAGTCACTGGAGCTAGTTGTTGCATAACATGTATAAAAATATGATACATTTTTCAAAGGTTTTTATTGAATTGTGCAATAACATCTTTTACTGTTCCATACAATACCTTATGTAGTTGTACATATAGTGAAAGACAACACTAGAACATGATTTGGTGAGTATTTCAAAATAAATTTGCATGGGCAGGAATTCTATAAGCAGTTTTGTCACCTGAAGTCCAGTCAGGTGAGTTTTACAGGGTGAAGTTCCAGAAACAGGAGATAGGGTAACCTTGCTTAACTTGCTGTGTTTAGGATGGTACTCAGTTTATCAAAAGTAGACATCCATTGTGTAAACAATGTAGTCATCTACATAGATCTATTCATTCAGCAATCATTATGTGTGTGTTGGAATCATTACATTATGTGATAAAAGGCTTGCCTTTGCACACACAAAGGAGCATGAAGGAACAGTCACAGGAAGAATAATCAGAATAGTCTAATCAGAAAAGTGGGCACCCCATCCCAGCTACTCTCATGGCTGTCACAGGAAAGCCATCACCCCCATGGGTTGTATATTAAACCTATTAAGATAAGTCAACAGAGCACCTCTCTGGAGCACCTTTCAGGCTAAAGAGGGTTACTGCCCAGAGCATGGAATTCATGGGATTCATTATATTGAGGGAATATAATCTTTGGTACTGGTTGGATGTGGAGGCATGGAGCTGTGGCAGCCAGACCTCTATTGAACTGAAGGATTTGGCAATCTTTGATAAGCAAAAATGGAGTTTAAAAGAAAGCGTGGATTTTCTCATAAAAAAGAATACAATTAAAACAGATCAGATAAACAGCTTTGATAAACTTCTCCATAAAAATATTTATTCTTCTCTAGAAAGCATGATAAGATTGCTAACTGATGTGTAGATTGCCACATCTAGTTCATAGAATCATAGTGGTTGGAAAAAACCTTGAAGATCATATAGTCCAACCATAAACCTGCCAGTACCAATTCCACCTCTAAACCATGTCCCTAAGCACCTCATCTGCCCATCTTTTAAATACCACCAGGGAAGGTGACTCCATCACCTCCCTGGGCAGCCTGTTCCAATACTTGACAACCCTTTTGATGAAGAATTTTTTTTCCTAATATCCAATCTAAACCTCCCCTGGTGCAACTTGAGGCCATTTTCTCTCATTCTATCACTTGTTCCCTGGGAGAAGAGACCGAATGCCACCTCTCTGCAAAATCCTTTCAGGTAGTTGTAGAGAGCGATGAGGTCTTCCCTCAGTCTCCTTTTCTCCAGGCTAAACAACCCCCAGCTCCCTCAGCTGCTCCTCATAGGATTTGCTCTCCAGACCCTTCAACAGCTTTCTTGCCCTTCTTTGGACACACTCCAGCACGTCAATGTCTTTCCTGTAGTGGGGGGACCAAAACTGAACACAGTACTCGAGATGTAGCCTCACCAGTGCCAAGTGCAGGGTGAGGATGACTTCCCTGGTCCTGCTGGCCACACTATTCTTGATACAAGGCAGGGTGTTATTTGCTTTCTTGGCCACCTGAGCACATTGTTGATGCATGTTCAGCCAGCTATCAACCAACACTCCCAGGTACTTTTCTGCCAGGCAGCTCTCCAGCCACTCTTCCCTAAGCCTGCAAGGTTGCATGAGGTTGTTGTGACCCAAATGCAGGACCCAGTACTTGGCCTTATTGAACTTCATACCATTGGCCTCAGCCCATCGATCCAGCCTGTCCTGATCCCTCTCCACCCATCTTGGTGTCATTTGAAAACTTACTGAGGCCACACTCAATCCCCTTGTCCAGATCACTGATAAAGATATTAAACAGAACTGGCCCCAACAATGATCCTTGGGGAACACCATTAGTGACTGTCCACCAGCTCGATTTAACTCCGTTCACCACAGCTCTCCAGGCCTGGCCATCCAGCCAGTTCTTTACCCAGCAATGAGTATATCCATCCAAGCCATAAGTGACCAGTTTCTCCAGGAAAATGCTGTGGGAAATGTTGTCAAAGGCTTTAAGTACACCATATCCACAGGCCTCCCCTCATCCACTAAGCAGGCTACCTTGTCATGGAAGGAGATCAGGTTGGTCAGGCAAGACCTGCCTTTCATAAAGCCATGTTGACTGACCTGATCCCCTGGCTGTCCTACACATGACATGTGATGGCACTCTCTTGTGATTATCTGCTCCATAACCTTCCCTGGCACTGAGGTCAGACTGACAGGACTGTAGTTGCTCGGATCATCCTTCTGGTCCTTCTTGTAGATGGGTGTAACATCAGTCAGCTTCCAGTCATCTGGAACCTTTCACATTTGCCAGGAGTACTGATAAATGATGGAGAGTCTCTTGGTGAGCACTTCTGCCAGTTCCCTCAATACCCTGAGGTGGAGGGAGCTGACTCCATTGACTTGTGGATGTCTAAGTGGTGTAATAGGTCACTAACCATTTCTCCTTGGATTATGGGGATGCCATTCTGCTCCTTATTCCTGTCCTCCGGTGCAGGGTTTCATGTATTCTGAGAGCAACCTGTCTTACCATTAAAGATGGAGGCAAAGAAGGCATTAAGTACCTCAGCCTTTTCCTCATCCTTTGTCACAAGGTTTCCCTGTGTATCCAGTAAAGGAAATTCCCCTTAGCTTTCCTTTTGTTACTAATGTATTTATAGAGCATTTTTATTGCCTTTTGCTGATGCAGCTAGATACAGTTCTGTCTGGGCTTTGGCCATTCTAATTTTCTCCCTGCATAGTCGTCTTTGTGGTCCTGGTGAGTTTCCTGTCCCTCCTTCCACAGATCATAAACCCTCCTTTTTTTCCTGAGCTCCAGATGATAACAATTAGATGAGGTATCCATTCCCAAAATTGCACCTCTGAACTGTACCATAGATTTCCGTCTCCCCCACATTTCATAGGAGACACATTTCCAAAGCCTTATGCATCTTATCTAACATAGATGCCTACAATACTTTGGGTGAGCTATCTGCTAGAGATTCCTATTCCTTCCCTTCAAGAATGAAGATAAATTAGAAAAATAGTTTTACTAGGGGTACTAATTCTAAACAAGTTAAAAAAGATGAACTGCAGCTCCCCTGAGATCTATGCTTAAATGGTTGCCACTGAGTGTTCACATTAAAAAATCTGTTGCTTCATTTAAGGTATTAAATGGTACAATTTATTATCTTTTCTGTTATTATTTAATATACTCTACAAAGCAGAAAGCATACACTACTAAAACATTACTTTGTGCGGATTGAGAATTCCAGGTACTAATTTATGCTTTATATTTTAGGTTTGGAAAATCCTGTAGCCTTCTTACGCATACATTAAGACCAGCCACAGTCATGTTTTGTTCTCTTCCTGCCATTTCCTGTATTTTTTCACTATATCATTGCCTTGGACCACCATATATTGTTTTCTGTCTTGTTATTTCTTCCTTTTCTGCCTACTGCTGAAATTCTAGCTTTGGAGAGCATATTCATGAAGAGAGTAACCTTGCTACTAGTGTCAAAATCTAGTAAGTAGGAAAAATAAAGAAGATTCAGGAAAATATATGACAGACATGGACATTTTTTTAACAGGACAGAAAACATTGTTCTTTAAACTGAGGATTACCTAATTTCTAATTTTTCTGTCCCTGAGACAAATCTCAACAAAGTGATTATATAAATTTTATTGTTTATTTTCCTTCCTTAGATTAGATCTAAAGTTGGACTGTAAAATAAATTAAAAAGTGGTCTTGACATACCTACTTCCTAAAGTGGCAGTACAAAGCCCAAACTAAAGATAATAAAACCAGAAGTCCATCTATCTAATTATTCTATGGGATATTCAATTCTACAGGATATCCAATATTCAGAACAATGTTTGAACAGGAAAATTGAAATGGAAAATAAGAAATATAAATATGGAGAGTATTAAATAATCTTCCCTTTTGTACAGTCTCACATCTTCCAGCAGTCAGTACCTTAAGTATTGTCAAAGCTTGGGTTAGCTTTACGTCATACCTGTGAAGTCATGCTGCAACTGTTCACTAATTTTGACTGCAGTTATGAGAGTTTATTTGTGTCAGTATAAATTTTGCTAGGTAGTAGCAGAGAAGCCAGGCTTAATAGCTTTTAAACATCTCCATTATGGAGGATGACATGAATCCACATGATTGTTATAAATCACAGAATTTTCAGATTTACAGTAGAACTACAGCAACTGAAAAACAAGATACTAATCCTGTATCTAGGGATGTTCAAGGGCTTGTAGACTTTCTGGTATTAACCAGGAGTGAATTCCTGTTGCATACTGGGTCATCTCTTGGGATCTATCTTCAGGGTTCCTGAGGTTCCAGAGAACCTCAACTCTGACAGGTTTCTCCAAACAGGCAGATAAAATTATGTGTTATGCCTATAACAGTAAATTAAGTCATGTTAGAGGACATTTCTGGGACTGGAACTCAATCACTGTATTGTTAAATTCTTAGAACAGTCCCTGTCATGTATTTTGCCCCAAAGAATCTCTGAGCATGGATCAGGGACAATTCAAAATAGGTGGTTTGGATGCAGCCAGTCTGCTTTGGATGTTGAGAGAACTGAATTGTAGGGACAACAATTATTCCATGAGGGTTGACCTCAGTTGCTGTATTCCATGAGGGTTGACGTCAGTTGCTGAAAGTAGTTCTACAAACCATCTCCTTTTTTTTTTTTTTTTTTTTAAATTATTCCTTAACATAGAGCCACAAGTTGTTCCATGTAAAAACCTCCATGACTGAGGATTCAGATGTTACAGAACAGAGCTACGATGCACTGATCCAGGATTGTGAGCTCAAAACCATTAGCATAGGTCACCATACTTTACTGCTGATGTGCTTCTTATTCAAGGAAGAAGAAAATCAAGAGAGGTATTTTACAGTCGTATTTTAGCTCCCTTCCTGAGTGGGTTTGATTCTGATGACTGGTACTTTACAGAAACTGATCTTCGTCTATGAATTCATTGGGGTGCTACATGCTTTCCCTTTCTGTGTTGAGAAGCAACTGTGGAAAGGCCTTCTTCGTTCCAGATCTCTGTGTGTACAAAAGGCATCTGTTGCTAAAAATTATTATAACTCCATGGTTGACTTTTCACTCTTCAGTTCTGCCTAGATTTTGTGTAGAGAGCACCTTCTACTATAAAATAGGATATTTATTTTTTTCTTTTACTTTTTCAACAGCAGACTAGGGAATTGAACAGAGAGGATGAAAACAATGGCATAATATATGTGTCCAGGTCAACCAAGAGCAAAAACTGTAAGTAAGGAGTAAGGTGCAGGAAGTCTGTGTGTTAGTGCTAATAGAAACACAGGGCATTATTTTATGCAATGTATTTATGCAGTCAGCTGTAATGCCTAATAGTTTTTCTTTTTATAATCTAGTATTGTTTTTCCCACACACTACATTTACTTGATAAAGTGAGAATGATTTTCTTAATTTGAGTTTGATGGTGTAGTGCAAAAAGGGAAACTTGTTCTCTGCAAATGTGTTAGCTAAACTGTGATTGTGAGCATTCAGCTATGAGCCTCTGGGTTTCACAGTCACAGTTCAATGTAAATATATGCTGCTACTAAAAGTCTGATCTTTTAGGGGAGTGAGGGACAAGGTTAATTTTCAGCCAAATTATTTACTTGATAAATCTCTCAGTGGGGCCTCAAGGCTACCAGTACCAGAGAAACAGTGGGAATGAACATTTGAGAAGGGAAGTTAAGGTCTTTTTATCAGGAACTCTTACTCATGATATATCAAAAAGACTGGATTAAAAAAAAAGGTGGAAAAATACGTCTTTGTTTTCCCAAATTTGTTTATTTTGTTGTTTTGTTTGGTTGTTTTTTTTTTAAATTACCTTCTTTTCCCAGAATAAAATACCTAATTCTTTAAAGTTGTAATACTGTATGCGGTGTTTTGGATTTTGTTGGAATTTAGTTCACTCTCTTTTTCCTTACACTTTCCTCATACCTATTATGTCTGGTAAGTATAAGAAAGTCCTGGCAAACATCTCACTGTCCATTCTCATTTTCCTTCCCATTCACTTGCTTCATAGCAAACAGACAAATAGCAGCTTCACTACAAGTTACAGTCTGGTCTAAATAGGTTGTCAGAGCAAGAAAAATATCTTACGATTGTGCATAATTAAAATGGCGTAATAATGATCCTTCAAGTATATTAAAACATTATTCTAATAAACCAAATTGCAGTATATTAAATTTTACACATATTTTACAAAATGCTGTTTGTTTTATATACTTACAGACATATATATTTATATATGCAGTGGAGAAAACACATTACATGATATTATTATAACCGACATTGAAGTGTTTCCTGACTTCTAAGTACATAACTCTACAACCTTAATATTTTATTAAGGTGTTTCATTGCACTTAATATATTTTATGTACAGATAGGGCTTTGTATTACACATTCAGTGAACAAAAAAAATTGTTATTTATAGATTCAATGAACTCACCTTTGACCTGCTTTCCTTCAGGCAGTCTGATTAGACCTGGTTTTGGAAGGCATCCAGCTTTGTGATTGGTGCAGGTATTTTAACAGTGTGGTAGATTACTTAGGTTAATGGATAGTGGAGCTTGAAAAATCAGTGGCTGTAAAGTTTAGCAACAATAATTCCTAACTATACTTTCTTCATAATTCCAATGGTAAAATTGTTACAGGACAAACCAATTACAGGACAGACTTATTCCTTTTATTCCCTAAAACCATTACATTTAATATTTTACACTGAGGAGGCAGCTGGTGGTACGTAATTTCACTTTGGTAAATGTAGAAAGCAATCACTATGTAGCAGTCAAAAGCATAGCCAAAATATTCCATACCACCATTTTCTTCCAATGGAAACTAAAAAAAAAAAAAAAAAAGTTTTATTTGAAACTGAGCAAATCTTTTTATTAGGAGATTATTTTAAGAATATATTAAACCCTCTGAAAACAAATGCCTTCCTTGAACGTAGTCCAGGTCTAATTAAAATAGTAATAATTACAAGATTACAATGGAAATCAAAATGAAGTGAAAGAGAAACCTCTTGCTTCTGGGGTCTCTTCCATTTTGATTGGCCAACTTCTCAGTCTTGTTGGACTACTATCATTTTAGATTAAATTACAGTAACACATGTATGCAATACACCTAGATAAATACATAGTACATTCTTCGAATGTGTGGTCAATTTTTTGCAGACACATTGTTTTCTTTTGCTTCTTTATGGTATATATCTTTTCCTGAAAGTGCACTATATTCAGTACTGGATTGGATATAGAAGATTTTTTTATGTTGTTATGAAAGACTAATTTTCTAATTAGTAACAAAGTTTCACAGCTGCAGTAATATAGACACCCTGGAGGGCATTAAACAGTATTTTCCTTTTACCCACAGACATGAAGCAGAAGATTTGCTCTTTTTGCATCTTTTTTCACAATTCTCTGGACATTTTTTTTTATTTTCTTTTTCCCTTATTTTGGTAACTGGAGCAAAAATTTCCTTAAGGAGGTTTTTAGACATCTTCTCATTCATATGTTCCAGGAAGTAATCAACAATATTCCAAAAACTAAATTCAGATGTGTAAGCCACATCACAGTTTTAGAAATAAAGAAGAGGAAATCTGAAAATAATCTGGTGAAAGATAGAAGTCTTCACTGACGTATAGAGACTGACATATTTTTTCTCTGTTATCTACAAACAATGCATTTCATTCCTAGTGGTGAAAAAAAAAAAATTAAAAAAAAAAAATTGCCAGATAGTATTCTGAAGTGTGAAACATTTAGTTTGTGGTAGCGTTAAATGTGGAAAGTCTTTTGTAATGTTAGAAAGTAAGTGCTCTATTGGCGTTAGAGTAGAATTCTTTCCAGCATGCCAGAAGATTGATCAAAGATCTTTAGATAAGTAATCAAATTTCAAAGCAGCTTGAAAAATATCAAACCTGTTTGGAAGCTGCTGAAGGTGTTTGTGAACAACTAAGTTCAGCAAATATCATGTTACTACTACCAAGAGATCAATTTCCAATATGTTGTCTATAGAAAAAATACTTATTAACAATCAATAAGATGTTATGTTCTGTTTCCGGAAGTTTCCTGAAATATTTTTGAAAGAAAAAAGTATTTGAGAGAATTTACAATGTTTTTGAACATTCAGTAGTAAAAAGCTGGGTTCAAGGATGTTCTGGTTTTTGCTAGAATAGGGTTAATTTTCTTCTTAGTAGTTAGAAAGTGCTGTGTTTTGGTTTCAGTGAGGATTGTTATGAGAAGAAATGTTGTTAACTACAAGGACACTGTGCCTGGGCAGTTTCCAAGAACAGAGGACTGGAAGGGGGGAGTGGAGAAGAAAAGTGTAGTAGTTAGTAAAACTCCGAATTGACAGTTGGATATGTCAATAATATATTCCATATCATATTACATCATGTTTAGTTTATTAACCAGGGCTGACCAAAAAAGGGGGGATTCTCTCAGGAATCGCTCAGGCTTGCTTTTCCGGGATTGTGATTTCGTTTTCAGGGTTCCTTTTCACTCCTCCAGGATCATTATCAGTGGGTGGTGAGCAATTGTACTCTGCATCACTCATTAGATATAGTTGTTATCATTATTACTCTTATTCCTATTATTTTAATTTTATTTTTACTCTAATTATTAAATTGTTCTTATTTCAACCTACAAGATTCCTGACCTTTACCCCTCCAATTCCCTCCCTGATTCCCTGGGTGGGGAAGGAATGGGGAGGGGTGAGGAGGCTGCAAGTGGTTGTGTCCTGTTTAGCTGCCAGCTAAGTTAAACTATCTCAAAGGGAGAGACAGAAACCTTAACTGTGGGGTAACAAATGCCATGCAGTTGAGTCTGTATGATGTTTGATTCAGAGATGTTCTTTCTGTTCTGCTGTTTGCAAGTATTATTTGGCTGAGCTGTTTCTGCTTGATAGACTCAGCTAAATTAATGGTTAGATTGTGTCGTTCAGCCATAAGTCTCATAAAGAGGTATGAGAATAAAAAAAAACTCTATTGATCCTCAGCTGTGACTCAAGTCTAAAGAGTACCTAACAAATTCAAGTCCCTCAAAATCCTTCCATGCATTAGGACTGGGAGGGGAAAGGACATAGCAAGGTGTGAATTATTTTTCAGTGATGTCAGCAGAATTAGATAATGAAAGCAGAGTAAAATGCTTTCCCAAAACAAGAGAAATTGCTTCCTTCATTCCTAGAGGAGTGTTAAAGGGTGTTAAGAACAAAGTCTCCTCCTCCAGCTGCTCTAGCCAGACCCCAACCCCTCTTACCCACCCCACAGGTCCTTGGCTGGTCCAGATGGGTGCTCACTGAAAACATGCAGCATTCATACACTCATCCCACAAGAAACCCACACTTGCAGGTCTCCCTCAAATACCAGTATGGACCCTCTGCCCACCTGATACATCTTCCCAAACCCAAGCACCCTACTCACTATCTGGTCCAGCTTGAAGTTTGCCAGTTAATACACACATCCTCCATGCACACCCATTTTGGGGAAAGCACAGACACTCACCTCCATCAGTCAGCATCAGGCACACGGGCTGTAACCCACAGTACTGCTCCAACTGCTGGAATTGAGCCCCTCTCTTGCCTCACTCATCCCAGTCCCCCCAGTAGCTGGTTTTGGGAACATGCGCTTCCTTTTTGTGGAGAACTATTCACTAAAATTATTCTCATCCATATAGCAGAAAAATATGAAGACTAAGACAGCTAATTGTTTTTCAGGGGTGTCATTCTTTTATTTAAATCCACAAACATTTGAAAGGTTGTGGCTAGATGGACTGTATTTGCTGAATGTGACTCCATGGAGTACATTATCTTTTCAACATGCATGGATTTTCATGTCTATCAACCCTTAAAACTCACTTATGAAAGTGAATAAATAACACACTATTTTTCATCATTGACCATTTCTGTAGCATTTATGGGTGTACAGGAGACATGAAGCACTTAAATGTTTGGTGTTTTTTTTGTTTGATTGTTGTTGGGTTTTTTTTCCTTGAAGCTCTAATAACTAGATGTTAACCACTTTGAAGCATCATATAAATGTTTAAAAAGCAGAGAACAGTTGTTTGTGCTGTCACACAAAAGTTCTTAGCATTGCAACTACTCTCTGTGTAATCTGTACACATCTTTTTCTTTGCTCTCAGGGAGAGGGGTTATTCTTCTTCCCAATTTTTTGTTGCCTAGTTTCTTCCATGCTTCACTCTATTTCTAATGTGTTTATTTCAGTATGTACAGTATAATTTCCATATGGCTCTGCTTTTGATGGCAATATGAGTCACTGATAATGATAGGTGAAGGAATAGTCCTTTGAATGTGCCCTCCTTTTTCCAAAACTGTGGAGGAGTTAAATCTTGCTACTATTTTCTTGAAGCCATTTATCAAAATAAGGACTATAAAAATATGAAGAGCTTGTTCTTATAACCATTTTACAACTATAAGTAGCTCATAGAATATATGTGAAAAGACAGAGGATTATAGTGATATTTTGATAGATGTCTTTGGCCACCAGGCAACAGAGGATAAACAAGCAGATCATTTTATTCAGTTATGAAGTCAGTAATTTTATTAGGCAGGTTTATAGGGAGAGTTGATGTTGACTGTTAGACGAGGTCATTCAATAGAAGAAAACAGAAAGTCCTCATGCACAAAAACCCAGCTTCAGGTATATATCCATATCTGTGTCATAGATTTATAAAATCTGTAGGAGGGCTTGCTGCTGAAAAGCAGCTCTGCTGTTTCCAGGTATATTATCTAGTATAATAAACATATTACCTCTCCCTACAAGGTCTGACTTAGCTATTATCCTCAGGCAATCATAGATGCAGTAACATGACTCATATGTGATTATATTGCTGTGACCAACCTTGTATTTGTGCAGAAGCCCATTTAGGAGTGTCTGTTGGGAGCTGATAGTTTTTTTCAAATCTTTCTCAAAACAGCACTGCATAGTGAGTCTCTAAATCATAACTCCAATCATCATTCGTGTACCAGCACTATGGGTGGCACCCAAAGTGCCACCTAGTCCTCCCTCTTTTCCTTCACAAATTTGCTGCGTGTGTGAGAAGATCTCACCTAGAGAACTGGCTAGGGAATTTGAGTAAAATGCAGACCTTGTGACTATGGTTGACAAGGTGTCCCAGAACATGGTAAGTAGGAGAATCCAAGGAAAACACCATAAGTTTCAACATTCTGGAGTTTGTGGCATCCAGTTACTGCCATTCATGTAAAGAGGCTGTATGGTAGGTGAAAAAATTTTTGTATAGCAATATTTTAAAAACTCTAGCTAATTTATTCTGTCTTTCTCTGGTCCGTCATCTTCTTTTTAACTTACACTATGCTATCTTCTTATTTCCTCTTTTTCCACCTTTTTTATTTTTTCCTACTATATGTGCAGCAGATCTAAAAGACTAAAGTCCTGTTCTTGGTTCTCTTGCCCTGATAATTTTCCATGCATTTCTTTCCTCAATTTTTCCTTCGTAGTAGATATCTTAGACCAACAGCAATAGTAGATGGAATGCCAGATACTCTCTTTAAAATATATTATTTTTATCTTGTCTATTTCTGCATAAATAGATTTTCTGTTTCTGCTTTAAATAATTTTCTCCACTAACTTCTATTTTACATTTCTTTAACTTTGTAGAAGATTAAGGTTCTATTCTTATTTTGTCTTTTCTCTACTCTCTTTCTGCATTTCTAATAAAACATCCCTTTAAATACTGATCATCTCTCATGGTTATAAAAACATATTATAACAACTTCCGCTTTAGACCTGTCCCAGATCTTACTGAAACTGATAGGAGATACACCACTGGCTGTTTGGTATAGGTTTGTTAGATAAAGTTTCATGGGGACCTGGGACATATAAAGAGTCAAGTAGAACTTATTTTAGCTTTGAAACAAGCTATTCTGGAATTGCAAAACTTAAGCTTTATAATTCACCTCATATATCTACAGCAATAAATTGAAGGATGATTTCTCTATGGAATGTATTTCAAAATAGTAATAGATTTTTTTTTTAATTACCTACTTTATGTATTAATAAAATCTAATTTCTGCAAGAATATGGAGGTACATTTAAATACTGAATAAAGATTTACTGTGTTGTCATTCACTTTTAATTTAATATTACTGCCTTCTAATTTTACTGTGGACAAAGAGTCGTTATAGCAATTCCAGTATGAGGATATTATTTACCTTCAGTTTACCACAGATATTTAACGCAATTTTAAGTGTCACCCCAAACTGTAAGCATTGTGCAGACTGGAATGACTTCATTTTCACTAACAAGATGCAAACTGTTTCAAGTTAATTTGATACCATCAGTTCTTCATTGTATGAAGTATAGCCACAGAACAAAATCAGCCTTCTAATACTGAAACTGGTGAACACATTGTAGTTACAGTTCTAGTGTAACTGTCTTTAAGTTTACTTTTGTAATCCTTCTTAAACACAACCTGGACAAAGCAAAATTGCTCAGATGTCTCCATACTGCATCCTCCAAGAAGAGATCGATGTGTTGGCACAAGGATAAAACCAGTCTAGCTCTATACATTAATACCATGGTGCTCTCAAGATAATAGCTGTACATACAGGAGAGAACAATGCAAGAGCTTCTACTGTGCTTTTCATCTTTCAGGTAATGTTGCATGGAGAATATTTTGGTCCAGCAGGATTTAATAACTTGGCCCCTATCCAATGCAAGATAACTAAAAAGGCCTCCAAGCCCAAGCGTAACCAGAAAATGGAACAGCTGCATTATTGTAGCCCTGTAATTAAGCTAATATACTCAGCTCAATATCTTTATTTCTGTGAAACAGTTAATAAGATGCACGTCTCACAAACAATTTCAGTATTTTTCTAGCAGGTTTAACATAAAGAGCTGAAGTATGTATCAGGGTGGAAATTAATAATAATTGTAACAGAAAAAATAGTAAAAATTAAACTCCAAAACTAGAATTTTAAAAAATAAACTAGCTACTATTTTGTAATGTGCAGAAATCTATCATCTACTTTGATGAGTTGCATGGTCTACGAGTTGTGAGGTAAGGCTCCACTCATGCAGGATTCCTTTTTCTGGATCCAGTCTGACCTGTGACTTCCAGGACACTCCCAGTGGACTTAAAATAAACAGTTGAGAGTTCAGATAATCAAGCAGATTAGCCATAATATCACTATTTCCCCTTGAAAATAAAATAGCTCATCTTTTTATAAGAATCTATATTCAGAGTGTTAGTAAATTGATATTTTCATGTTCAAGTCCTGAATTTAGGGCACGCAGTGAGAAACTGTGGTTTTATTCACTGTTTATTGTAGAATCATAGAATGGTATAAGTTGGACCTTAAAGATCATCTAGTTCCAACCACCCTGCCATAAACAGGGACACCTTCCATTAGACCAAGTTGCTCAAAGCCTCATCAACCTAGCCTTGAACACTTCCAGGGAAGGGGCATTTACAACTTCTCTGGGCAACCTGTTCCAGTGTCTCACCAGCCTCACAGTAAAGAATTTCTTCCTGATATCTAATCTAAACCTACCCTCTTTCAATTTAAAGCCATTACCCCTTGTAAAAAGTCCCTCCCCAGCTTTCCTGTAGGCCCCTTCAGGTACTGGAAGGTCACTATAAGGTCTCCCTGGAGATTTGTCTTTTCCAGGGTAAACAGCCCTAACTCTCTCAGAGTGCCCTCACAGGAGAGGTGTTCCAGCCCTCTGATCATCCTCGTGGTCCTCCTCTGGACTCGCTCCAGTAGGTTCATGTCTTTCTACTGTTGGAGGTCCCAGAACGAGATGCAGTTTCAACCCATAAAACAGGAAGAGCAAGCTGGCCTTCTCTGAACTGGTCTTTAAAATGTCTTATAATACAGGAAAAGCACAAATTATTTTTTCTCCATTTTTATATGGACTACATAGAATATGCAATTAGGAGCAAAAGAAAATAGTAAATATTTTGAATCCACTATCAGGATGACTTTTAGCAAAACCTAGTGAGAACAATTGTTGAAGTGTATCTGGACATTTGTTAGTAAGGCCTAGCTATGAAAGCCTAAGCACAGAAACCGTCATTGATTCAATCTTGCTAAAATTAATAGCTTCCTAATTATATGTTTGCCCAATCTGTGCTGTATTGTAAAAGAATTCTAATTATATATATTTTGTTAATAATGGTCATCATGGATTGTTAGGCAAATCCTTGACTTAATGGTCTTTAAAATGTCTGTTGCATTGAAGACACATTAAAAGAAAATTATTACAGCTACAATATGTTTTGATGTATAAGGCAAGTTTATGTAATTATGGATGATGAGTGTTCAGCTCGCATTCACTGTCTACTCTTAACATTTGTGATTTTAACATTAAAAACATTGAAACAAACAAAATAAAATAAAAGAATCTTCTCTTCCAACAAATAAAAATACATTTTAAAAATTGAAGTCTGGAGGTTTTTTGGTGGTGGGCTTTTGAGATATTTTTGGCAGTATTGGTTGTGAAATAATATACTGGATATCGCCAGGATAATAAAATTTTTACAAGATAACCCTCTGGTCACCTCCTTATACATGGCATGCATCATTCAGAATAAAGAATGACCTATTAATTTAATCTTCTATACCATTTTTCTTCTTTTTTTTTTTTTTTTTTTTTTTATTCCACACTAAAAGAAACTAAAATGTAAGTAGCATTTAAAATGGGCAGAAAGATACTAATGAAATTCAAAAAAGGCAGGTGTAGAGTCCTGCACCTAGGGAGGAATAACCCCTTGTACCAGTACAGGTTGGGGGTTGACATGCTGGAAAGCAGCTCTGCAAAGAAGGATCTGGGAGTCCTGGTGGACAGCAAGTTAACTATTAACCAGCAATGTGCCATCATGGCTAAGTAGGCCAATGGTATCCTGTGGTGTATTAAGAAGGGTGTGGGCAGCAGGTCGAGGGAGGTTATCCTCCCTCTCTACTCTGCCCTTGTGAGGTCATATGTGGAGTACTGTGTCCAGTTCTGGGCTTCCCAGTTCAAGAAAGACAAGGAACTAATGGAGAAAGTCCAGCAGAAGGCTAAGAAGATAATTAAGGGACAGGAGCACCTCTCTTGTGAGGAAAGGCTGAGAGACCTGGGTCTCTTTAGCCTGGAGAAGACTGAGAGGGGATCTTATAAATTCTCATGAATATCTAAAGGACAGGTGTCGAGACGATGGGGCCAGACTCTTACCAGTGGTGCTCAGAGACAGGACAAGGGGGAACAGGCACAAACTGGAACACAGGAAGTTCCATCAGAAGATGAGGAAAAACTTCTTTACTTTGAGAGTGACAGAACACTGGAACAGGCTGCCTGCTGTGGAATCTCCTTCTCTGGAGATGTTCAAAACCCGCCTGGACATAATCCTATGCAATTTGCTCTAGGTGAACCTGCTTGGTAGGGGGGTTGGACTATATGATCTCTAGAAGTCCCATCCAAACCCTACCATTCTGTGATTCTGTCATTCTGTGACTCGGTTTCCCAGACAGAGCTCCAGTGGGAACACATTGCCACCCCGGTGTCAGGCTGCAGGGTGTGCCCTACTCTTGCACCAGTATTGGACATCAGCAATGAGTACAGCTGTGGCAAGTGTGCCCTGGTAGAGGAAGTCCTCCTCTTAGTGACAGAGCACTGGGAGAAGGTGAGTAGGTTGAAGAGTATCAGGAAGTGCTAAAGAGAGACAGGCTGCTGGAATGGCACCCTACATTCCCCAGGAGAGGCCTGACAGGCAGACAGGGCACATGAAATAGAGAATTCCCTGTTGTCTCTCCACCTGGCTGAACACAGGTGACTTAAGGGATAGGGAAGAATAACAACGATTTCGTATTCATCACAGTAGGCGTGTCTCCTCTGTGACTGTCCCAGCTCCTCAGGTACCCTTGTGTAATAGGTTTGAGACTCTGCATGTGGAACTGAATAATAATGAGGACGATGGTCCATCTAGGTTGGAGGTGTTGCTAAGGTTAAGTTGGCCTATACCCTGTGTCAAAACTGCTTCCATAAAGAAAAAAAAAAAAAAAAAAGCCGTTCGTCGTAGGAGACTCCCTTCTCAAGGGAACAGAAAGGCCCAATGTGCAGACAAGAATCACTTCTTAGGGAACTCTGCTGTCTTGTCTCCCTGGGGCCAGTGTTAAGGATGTGAAGAGAAGGCTTCCTAACTTGGTACAGCTCTCAATTATTATCCATTATTGATTTTTCACATAGTCAGTGATGAAGTTGCCATAAAAAGTCTGAGGGCAATCAAAGCAGACTTCAGGGCCTTGGAACAACTGATTAAGGGATCAGAAGCACAAGAAGCATTCTCCTCTATCCTTCCAGTTGCAGGGAATTATGAAGGAATAAATGAGTAGAACCAGCAGGTCAATACCTAGCTCCAAGCCTGGTGTCATCAGCAAAATTTGGGGTTTTTTGATCATGGGTCAATCTGTACAACATCAGGCCCACTGGCAACAGATGGGTTGCACCTGTCCCAAAGAGGGAAAACAATCCTTGCACAGGAGTTAGTAGGGCTCATTGAAAAAGCTTTAAAGTAGGTTTGAAGGGGGAAAGGGATAAAACCAGGCTCACAAGAGATAAGCCCGTGTTGTGGATGGGAGTGGAAAGACTTCTTGCTTAAAGAATCACTGTCAAAGATATTAGGGAAAAGTTAGTTTAATTTGAATTTGCGAAAGTGCACAAAAAAGGTGGTGGGATCAAGAGACTAACTGAAGTGCATCTGCACCAGTTCAGGCAGCATGGGCAACAAATAAGATGAGCTGGAAACCATGATGCACCAGGGAAACTATGACATAGTTGCCATCGCAGAAACATGGTGAGAATGCTCACATGACTGGACTGCTGCAATGGATGGTAATGAATTCTTCAGAAGGGATAGACAAAGAAGGAGAGGCAGTGGGGTAGCCTTGTATGTTAGAGGGTGTTTTGATTGTCAAGAGCTTAATGATGGCGATGATTGAGTGTTTATAGATAAGAATCAGGGGTAATGGCAACAAGACAGTTATCATATCGGGAGTCTGTTACAGACCACTCCACCAGGATAAAGAGGCAGACAAAATATTGTACAAGCAGATGGGAGAACTCTCACAATCACAAGACCTTGTTCTCACAGGGGACATCAACTTTCCAGATGTCTGCTAGAAATATAATCCAGTGGAGTGGAAACAGTCTAGGAGGTTCTTGGAGAGGGTGGAAGACAACTTCCTGACATAGCTGGTGAGGGAGCCAGCTAGGGAAGGTGCCCTACTGGACCTGTTGTCTGCAAACAGAAAAGGATTTGTGGGTGATGTGGTGGTTGGAGGCCATCTTGGGCACAGCAATCATGAAATGATAGAGTTTTCAATTCTCAGAAAAGTAAGGATGGAAGGTCAGCAGAACTGCTACCTTGGAGGATAGAGTCTGGCCTTTTTAGGAGCCTAGGTGACACAGTCCCTTGGGAGGCAGTCCTGATGGGCAAAGGAGTCCAGCAAGGCTGGACATTTTTCAAGAAGAAAATCTCATAGGCCCAGGAGGGGGGCCGTCTCCATGTGCCAAAAGACAAGCCATCAAGGAAGAAGACCGGCCTTGCTGAACAGAGAGCTTTGGCTGGAACTCAGGAAGAAAAGGAGAATTTATGCCATTTGAAAGAAGGGGCAGGCAACAGAGAAGGACTGCAAGGATGTTGTCAGGGTATGGAGGGAGAAAATTAGAAAGGCTAAAGCCCGACTAGAACTTAATCTAACTACTTCTGTAAAAGGCAACAAACAATGTTTCTATAAAGACATTAACAGCAAAAAGAGGGCTGAGGAGAATCTCCATCCTTTACTGGAGATGTGGCAGGAAACAAAGACAATGGATGAGGAAAAGGTTGAGGTACTTAATGCCTTCTTTGCCTCAGTCTTTAATAGTAAGACCAGTTGTTGTCTGTGTACCCATCCCCCTGAGCTGGAAGACAGGGATGGGGAACAGAATTTAGTCCACATAATCCAAGGGGAAATGGTTACCAATTTGCTACACCACCTAGACATACACAAGTCTATGGGACCATATGGGATCCACACAAAGATACTGAGGGAGCTGGTGGAAGTGCTCACCAAGCCACTTTCCATCATTTATCAGCAGTCCTGGATAACTGGGGAGGTCCCAGTGGATTGGAGATTAGTAAATGTGACGCTCATCTACAGGAAGGGTTGGAAGGTGGATGCAGGAGACTACAGGCCTATCAGTCTGACCTTGGTGTTGGGGAAGGTTATGGAGCAGATCATCCTGAGTCCGATTACATGGCACATACAGGACAATAGGTGGTCAGACCCAGTCAGCATGGGTTTATGAGAGGCAGGTCCTGCTTGATTAACTTGACCTGCTTCCATGACAAGGTGACCTGTTTAGTGGATGAGAAAATGGCTGTGGATATTTTTTTACCCAGACTTTAGTAAAGCCTTTGATACCATTTCTCACAGCATTCTCCTGGAGAAACTGGATGCTCATGGCTTGAATGGATATATTCTTCACTGAGTTAAATCTATCTGGATGACTGGGACCAAAGAGTTGTGGTGAATGGAGTTAAATGCAGTTGGCAGTCGGTCATAAATGGTGCTCTCCAGGGCTCAGTATTGGGTCCAGCTCTGCTTAATACCTTTATAAATTATCTGGATGAGGGGATTGAGTGCTTCTGCTTAATACCTTTATAAAGTATCTGGATGAGGGGATTGTGTGCAACGTCAATAAGTTTGCAGACAACACCAAGCTGGGTGGCAGTATTGATGTGCTGGATTGTAGGAAGGCTCTACAAAGAGATCTGGACAAGCTAGATTGATGGGCCAAGGCCAATTGTATGAGGTTCAACAATGCCAAGTGCCAGGTCCTCCCCTTGGGTTACAACAACCCCACGCAACACTACAGACTTGGGGAAGAGTGGCTG
>NW_010312662.1:49358-60132 GCF_000700745.2 Antrostomus carolinensis
TGATGTGCCCAGCAGGAGTAGGGAAGTGATCATTCCCCTGTACCTGGCACTGGTGAGGCCGCACCTTGAGTACCATGTTCAGTTTTGTGCCCCTCACTACGAGAAAGGCACTGAGACACTGGAGCATGTCCAAAGAAGGGCAACAAAGCTGGTGAAGGGTCTAGAGCACAGGTCTTATAAGGAGTGGCTGAGGGAACTGGGGTTGTTTACTCTAGAAAAAAGGATGCTCAAGGGAAACCTTGTCACTCTCTACAACTACCTGAAAGGAGGCTGTAGAAAGGAGGATGTTGGTTCCTTCTCCCAAGTTGTGCCAGGGGGGGTTTAGATTGGATATTAGGAAAAATTTATTCACTGCAAGGGATGTCAAGCATTGGAAGAGACTGCCCAGGCAAGCGGTGGAGTCACCATCCCTGGAAGTATTTGAAAGACATGTAGTTATGGTGCTTAGGGACATGGTTTAGTGGTGGACAATTCCACGAAGAAGATATCCACAAGTCCTCTGGGTAACCTGTTCCAGTGTTTCACCATCCTCATTGTAAAAAAACTCTTCCTGAAATCTCATCTAAGTCTTTCAATCAATCTTTCTTTCAGTTGAATACCATTACCCCTCAACCTATCACTACACTCCCTCTTCCTGAAATCTCATCTAAGTCTTTCTACCAATCTTTCTTTCAGTTGAATACCATTACCCCTCAACCTATCACTACACTCCCTGATGAAGAGTTGCTCCTCATTTTTCCTGTAGGTCCCCTTTAAGTAATGGAAGGCTGCTATGACGTCTCCTGGAAGCCTTCTCTTCTCCAGACTGAACAACCCAGTCTCTCAGCCCTTTCTCATAAGGGAGATGCTCCAGTCCCCTGATCATCTTCATAGCCCTCCTCCGGACCCACTCAAGCAGGTCCATGCCTTTCTTGTGTTGAGGACCCCAGGGCTCAATGCAGTACTCCAGGTGCAGTCTCACAAGAAGAGAGCAGAGGGGCAGAAGCACCTCCCTCCACCTGCTGGCCACATTTTTTTGATGCAGCCCAGGATACAGTTGGCTTTCTGGGGCGTGAGCACACATTGCTGGCTCATTTTCACTTTTTTCATCCACCAATATCCTCAAGTCCTTCTCCGCAGTGCTACACTCAGTCCGCTGATTGCCTAGCATATATGTCCATTTTTGGGGTTGTCGCAACCCAGGTGCAGAACCTTACACTTGGCCTTGTTGAAGTTCAGGAGGTTTTCATAGACCCACCTGTCTAGCCTGTCAAGGTCCCTCTGGATGGCATCCCTTCCCTCAAGCATATCAACCACACAACTCAGCTTGACGTCATCAACAACCTTAACTGAGAATGCACTCAATCTCACTGTCCATGTACACAACAAAGATATTAAATCATATTGGTCCCAAAATGGACCTCTGAGGGACACCACTCTGCACTTAGACACTGAGCCACTGACTGCAACTCTTTGAGTGTGACCATCCAGCTAATTCCTTATCCATTGAGTGGTCCACACATGTAATCTATGTCTCTCCATTTTAGAGACAAGAATGTTCTGTGAGACAGTATCAAATGTTTTGCACACATTACACTTTGTTAAGTTTCTGTAGAAATCATTACAGGAAACAATGGTATATAAAGGTGAAAAGAAAAAAAAAATATATTAAATGAAAGTGTTCTTACCTACACCTGTCACCAACCCTTCTCATCAAACCAAATGTTTTAGGCTTTCCTCAAAGCAAAGTAATTTCCTTACAAAACATCAGTAACACAAAATTTTGAATTCAGTTTAACATCTTGCCTTGGTTTGCTCACATCTAGTATGACAGATGCAGTTTTTGTCTCTTCATCTTAAAAAGAACAGTTTGAATTGGCAAACGTTCAGAAAAGAACAAAAAGTATGTCCAAAACTAAGCAATAGCATCTGAATGACTGTATAATGTGATTCTTCTGCCTGAAAAAAAACACAATAGGAATGAATACAGTGGAGGTTTTTAAATCATGAATGGCATAAAGGTAATGGACCGGGAAATTTATTATCTTTCCTTAGAAGATGCAAGAAGTTAGTAAGATTTAAGTGCACAGTAAGTAGAGAAAGTCATTACTTATGCAAGAGATAATCTCCTTGACAAAAGATGTTGTGGGTAAAAAAAATAATTAAAAAAAAAAATAAAAAAAAAATATATATATATATTGGTTCATGAAGGCATTAAATAAGTACTCAAAGACAGCTTTGATGAGAACTTCTCAATACGTACAACTAATCAGCCTCAGGACTCCCCATGAGGTGAAAATAATGTGAGGCCGGAAGAATACTCACTACTATACATGCTTGCCTCATCATTGCTCTTCTCTAGGCATCTGTTTATGGTTGCTGTTTGATATAAAGCACCAATTTGGAAGATATTACCTAAACAGGTATATCTGATCTTTTGCTCCTTTTTCCTAAGTTAGAATTTGTATTTTTTTTTATAAAATATACGCTAAAAAACACATTGAATGGGATAACAACTATTCTGATACAAGGAAACGGAGCTTTGCAGCCACTGATTTATCTTTATTTTGAGATAAATATGCCAGTTGCCAAAGGCTAATGGAAAAAACAGTGTATCTAATTTATAAAGAACTTTTTTGGAGACAGAATGTGAAACCCAAAATCACAAAAAAACTTTGAATAAACTTATAAAAGCACTGGTTCATTGCTCACATTCCTGCCTCTTTTTTATTTTCCCTTATGCTGACATTTACTATCTTTAGTCTATAACTGGCCTTTAATGTGATATATATATATCAAGTTAATCACTGGTGAGTATATTTATGCATTTCAAAGCTTTTAGCACAAGAAAAGAAGTACCTGTAGGCTTTGCCACAGAGTGGTCCTGTGTTGAGAATGCTGGTGTTTGGAGGACAGTTCAGCACGGAAGTTTCTGTGTTAATTTAGCAAATAGTTTATTGTGACATGGATTTAGAAGATATTGTGTCCTTTTCTAGAAAACTGGAATACTTTTGCATAACAGACCACCTAGAATCTATGTTGTATTAGGAAGTCATTGATTCAACATCAGTATGGTAAAAACATGTGTTTTTTAATGTTGTAATTCTACCATAATTGACTTTTAATATCAGTACCCTGCTGATACTGTTTGTTACTGTGCATTTTTCAAGCACTAGTACTAAAAATCACTAGATAATATTAAAGAGTGCTGCAAATGAAGACTCAAACCTTCAAATAACCAGATTACTCTTTATAGGCTTACCAGTCATATTTGCATGCAACATCATGCATGGAGTAAGTCTATTTTTCACACACTGGGAATTGTGCATAATAAAGATGCACATGTTTTTATGCATACCATCTTGCAAATATAGAGTTTCTGTTTCCATCCCTTCATGGGATTTGGTGTCAGAGCCATAAATCTGTATTTCAGTTTTCTAAATTTCGGGCATTAACTTATTTTTAGTTACCAAGCATAAGGGGAAAAAAAAAAAAAAAAAAAAAAAAAGTGTAACAGCACTAATTTTTTTTGAAGCTCATATAATCTAAAAATGAACACACAGTTTCAATTCCAAGTTTTAGCCCAAAGCAAAATTTTATGGATAAATTATACAGCCTAGAAATACTAAGATTATAATGTCAGCAGTGAAATGTTTCTAAGTACAGGAGTACAAACAATGACCAATTATCATACAGTTTTACTACTTCAACATGAAATAAATGCTCTACAACTACCAAATTTGAAAATGCCAAGGCAGATTACTATGAATTCAAATGCAGCTTTCAGATAATGTTGTAAGTTGCAAAATCCTTTCCTTAATCGTGACAATTCAGAACAAATTAGAATTTTTTTTAGGAAGCTATGGTATAGTAATTCACAGAGCTTATAAAGTGCTAAATCAAAAGTACAAGCTAAGTCTGCTGAGTATGACTTTCTGTTATCACATTTACTGGAGAATCTGAAAAATGGTAAGCCTGAAATTAGTGTTTCAAACTCACTGAATAAGCAGCAGAACCCCTTATTGATTAAACCTTACCTTTCTGTTGTCTACAAGGACTGCAACCTCATAAGCAAATTACAAATATCCATAATGTGATAATTAAGAGATACACATAAATATTATTCATCAATCCAACTTCATAATGTTAAGTATAAATCCATATTCTTCCAGCCATTCTTATCTTATGTAACCAAAGGTAAACAGATATGTAACTATTATTTTCCCATTTTATATATGAGTGACAGCAGAAAGGAGACAGAATCACTGTTGTTAGTGCTGTTGTCATACATATCAAGACAACAGTGAAAGAAAACCATCCAAATCAAGGTTATAATAGTCTAGAAAAAAATGTTCTTTGTCACCAAGAATGCACAGACAAACACAAGGAAAAAAAAAAAAAAAAGGAGAAGATAGAATCATCATAGAATCATAGAAAGGTATAGGCTCAAAGTGACCTTAAAGATCATCTAGTTCCAAACCCCCTGCCATCAGCAGGGACACCTTCCACTAGACCAGGTTGCTCAAAGTCTCATCCAACCTTGCCTTCAACACTTCAAGGGAGGGGGCATCCACAACTTCTCTGGGCAACCCGGTGTCTGACCACCCTCACAGTGAAGAATTTCTTCCTAATTTCTAACCTAAATTCACCCTTTTCCAGTTTATAGCCATTACCCCTTGTTCTATCACTATTCGCTCCTGTAAAAAGTCCTACCCCAGACTCTCTTGTAGGCACCCTTCAGGTACTGGAAGGCCACTATAAGGTGTCTCCAGAGCCTTCTCTTTTCCAGGCTGAACAGCCCCAACTCTTTCAGCCTGTCCTCATAGGAGAGGTGCTCCAGCTCTCTGATTGTACAGGTGGTGCTCTTCTGGACTTACTTCAGTAGGTCTATGTCTCTCTTATGTTGGGTGGCTCCAGAACCCGATGTAGTACTCCAGGTTGGCTCTCATGAGAGCAGAGGGGAAAAATCACTTCCCTTGACCTGCTGGCCACACTTCTCTTGATCCAGCCCAAGATACGGTTGACCTTCTGAGCTGCGAGTTCACGTTGCCGGCTCATGTTGAGCTTTTCGTCAACCAGTACCCCCAAGTCCTTCTCCTCAGGACTGATCTCGATCCATTTTCTGTTCAGCCTGTATTTGTGCTTGGGGTTACCCCTACACAGGTGCAGGACCTTGCACTTGGTCTTGTTGAAATTCATGAGTTTTGCAGAGGCCCATCTTTCAAGCCTGTCAAGGTCTCTCTGGATGTCATCCTGTCCCTTCAATGTGTCAACCAAACTGCAGAGCTTGGGGTCATCAGCAAACTTCCTGGGGCTGCACTAAGTCCTACTGTCCATGTTTCTGACAAAGATGTTAAACAGCACCAGTCCCAATACTGACCCCTAAAGGACACCACTTGTCACCAGGTGTCCTGTTTCCTTCTGGAGGGAGGCTACATTTTCCCTAATCTTCCTTTTGTTCCTGACATAGCTACAAAAGTTTTTCTTGTTGTCTTTGGTGTACCTGACCAGATTTAATTCCATCAGGGCTTTAACTTTTCTAACCTGATCCCTGGTGCCTCGGACAATTTCCCTGTATTCCTCTCAGGATACCTGTCCTTCCTTCCACCCTCTGTAGGCTTCCTTTTTGTCTTTGAGTTTGTCCAGGAGCTACTTGTTCAGCCATGCAGGCCTCCTAGCGTTCTTTTCCTGACTTCCTCTTTGTTGGGATACATCATTCCTGGGCTTGGAGGAGGCAATCCTTGAATATTAACTCGCCTTCTTAGGCCACTCTTCCCTCCAAGGTTTTATCTCATGGAGCTCTAGCCAGCAGGTCCCTGAAGAGTTCAAAGTCTGCTCTCTTGAAGGTCAGCACAGTGAGCTTGCTGCACACCCTCCTTGCTTCCCTAAGGATCTTGAATTCCATCATTCATGTTCACCGCATCCAAGTCTGCCCTTGAGCTTCACATTCCCCATGAACCCCTCCTTGTTGATGAGAACAAGGTCCAGCATAGCATTCTCCTCCTTGGCTTCTCTATCACTTGGAGAAGGAAGTTGTCATCAATGCATTCCAGGAACCTCCTGGATTGCTTAAGCCCTGCTGTGTTGTCCTTCCAACAGATATTGGGGTGGTTGATGTCCCGCATGAGGACCAGGGCTTGTGAATATGGGGCTGCTCCTATCTGTCTATAGAGGACCTCAGACACTCTGTCTTCTTGGTTGGGTGGCCTGTAGCAGACCCCCACTGTAATGTCCCCTGTCCCTGTCCTCCCTCTGATCCTGACCCATAAGCTCTTAGTCAGGTCCTCATCCATTCCCAGATGGAGCCCCATGCACTCCAGTTGGTCACTGACAACACTCCCTCTTCGTCTCCTCTGCCTGACCTTCTTAAAGAGACTGTCTCCTTCCATTCCAATGCTCCAGTCACAGGAGCCATCCCGCCATGTCTCTCTGATGTGGAGATCCTCCCATACACATACCTGTCCTCACCCCCCACCAAAAAAAAAAAAAAAAAAGGGATTAAAAAAAAAAAATATAGAAGGGAAGAAAGAGATGAGGAAACAGGTAGCCCATAGCACTCTTGTTATTTCATTCTATAACACATGCCTTCCTGAGGAAACTGGTACCAGTATTCCACTGGGCAGATGTAGGAGAAAAGTTGTATCCTCATACGGAAAATTTCCTTTTCTTTATGGTTTGAAAATTACAAAAAGAACAAGCAAAGGTGGAAACCCAGGTAATATAGAGTGAATCTTTAAAACTTAAGGAACAGAGCTGACAGATTCAGTTATATTAATATTTTGTAGAATTATAACTACAGCAGAAAAAAAGGGGAAAAATAGCATAGTCAACACAAGTCAGTATGTTTCTAGGAGTCATTTGTATTTCTGGAGCATAATCCATGACAAATTCTTTAGCTATTCTTAATCAAAACCTTTTAGAATTTCCTATTATTTTTAACCAGATAATCCTAAATTAAGAAACAAAACCACAAATAAAGTGACCTAGCAAATAACATGGTCTTTACCGAGCTTTGAAACACAGTAACAATTAAAATATTTTTTGTGTTAAAATTCAAATGTAACTCTGAAAAACTTTTTGTTTGTTTGTTTTTGTTATAAATGTGATTACTATTAGAGGGGGTTTTTTAAAGTTGGAGCTAACTTTGGAACATTCACAGGGTTTGAGAAATATTTCAAAGAGAGTCTTTATTTTCTTCCAGCATCCCAGTTCAGAATAGGTCAGCTTGAGAAGAGGAAATGAGAAGAATCAGGGAGACAGAGAGAGATACATTTGGGGTAATTTTTGTTGTACTCTTTTCAGCAAATTAAGCACACATTTGTGCTTAAATATATATTAAAAAACAAAAAACAGACAAACAAAAAACCCCAATGCATTGGGCAGAGTCCTATGAGGGTTTACAAGGAGTTTGTAAAGATGTGTCATGAGCCAATTCCTTATATACACTTACATCACCACCAATCCTGTGAGTGTTGTATGGGGAACCTCAGCCTGGCCCTAGTTCCATCCCCCAGCACCAACTCTGCTGCCCAAAGGTTGGCCCTGAGTGTTCCCATTCAAGGACAGCTACAAGGCATTGCTGGGGTTGCTCCTTTTCTAATAACTAAGAGAAACTTCATTAGCTTACAGGGAGTCATTCTATCTCTGGTGTTCATGCTACTAGCCGGTTTAAACCCTTCTGCAACTGGGTCTTTTTGTCCTCCATGTCAGATCACCCCTCGATCAAAAATTGACACTACTAAGCAGTTACAGTTTGAATTTCCTCTTTTTATATCTCGTGGTATGACTTAATAGGAGTAAGAAAGGAGGAAAATGGGAAGTATAGAAAGTGAAAAGAAAAAAGTATAATGAGAAAGGGCAGTAAAATGGACAGGAATATTTAGTATTGGAAAGTAAAGCTATAACAGAAACAATGATGGATGAGAGTAAGAGATTTCTTGTCTGCTGTTACTGAATTCCAGGCCTTCACATGCTATATTGATATATGCTATATGTTAGTTTACATTTTTATCCATACTTACTGTGTATATAAAAATAATTCTGAACTTCACTGCTCTGAAGATAAGGGGATTGAAATATTTCTCAGTCTTACACTGGAAAAACAGACCTTTGTTCTTGCTGTTACATGTTAGCTAAGTCTCATGGAAAAAATCATGAGGAAGAAATCCCTAACAGTATAAGAGCTGGGTGGATTATTTTTGTAAGATTTCATAACAGGAATCTATAAAAAAGGCACTTGAGTGAAGGCAATATGGCCAAGTGCTTCAGGAAAAATAGTATAGAAAGGACTGTTAGAAAAAGACTAAGATATGCTCTAGGAAGTCAAATGAGTGGTCCAGCTAGCACACTATTCTATCTCCAATAGATAAAATAGCAATAAAAGACGCTATTAAGTAAAAATTGTGAGCCTGTCTACTTCTTGCAATCTTTTCCTCTCATAACCCTCCAGTATCTAGAATTGTGCTAGGAATATTAGAAGGTGTATTCCTGGCTAGTCCTTTTAGTACCCATATATGGATCTTTAGTCCCTAAATTTGTCTAATTCCATTTAAACTTGCTGTTAATATCTGGCTCCCATTCCTCCTGTGGCATTTCCCAAAGTTCAGTATCTGCTTGTAAAAAAAAACCCTTGTTTTTTGTCTGTTCTAAAGAGATCTCCTAATAGGTTTGTTTGTTTGTTTCTTTTTAATTTTATTTTCACCTAGTTCTTGTATTAGGTCCTTCAGTGGACAACAGCCACTTCTTGCACACTGGCTGAGTACTGTTGTCAATTACAAACCATGTCAGTTTTTAGTTATTCCCTGGTTGTCCTATAGATCTGTCCAGGACAACACAGTTCTGGAACCAATTAGGGAAAAGCTAAGTGTGAACACCAATTAAATGGTGACACTTGGCCTTGGATCCTAGGATTAGGCCTTGGCCCTCTTTCTACTTTTACAGTTAGGTATCTAAGTTTTCACACTTCTTTCTTCACAATACCACACTGAGTAACAGAAACATTATTCTGCCTACTGAACTGGCTGTTATGAATTCACATTATTTGGCACTTAAGTATTTACTTTCCTTTTATAAGGAAAGAAGATCCATGACTTTGTTTTGCAATGGCACTTTCAGCTAAGGAATATAACTTGTGGCCATTGCTCTGCGAGAATCACCTTTTATTTGATCTAGCTCTTAGGCCAGATTGTAAAATGTGTTGTGATGGCTAACTCCCATTCATGTGCCTTTAAATATCTGGTCCTTACTTTCTAATTGAGTTTGGAAACTGAAAAGACAGAATTAGTTCATATTCAGCTAAGACAATTTAGAGACATACCAGGAGGGAAAGGAAGATGATGAATTGATGTCTGTATTTGAAACAATCATTTTCTTTTTGACATGAAGAGTTAAAGATAGGTGCAGCTTCTAGGTTTTTTAATACAACTGAAATCTGTATTTGTACCAGTAATGAAAATTTATTTCTGAGAATTTTCCATTCTTCTGCCATTATTTTCCATGCACTTCTTGCCCCTCAACTACCTTAATATCATGTAATCTTTAAAGGTTGTACAGAAGCTTGGAACAATGTCATCATTCTATTACTTTGCTATATCATGTGCAGGATTACTTAATTCTGGTTTCTGAAGCATGCATCAGATTTCTTTCTTACAAACCACCTGTCATGGAGTGAGCTACCATGAGAAAGATGAGCCAACACAGTTAATTTTTAGATTAAAATATCTAGGAGTTGGCAAAAAAGTGTTATTGATGGAGTTATATAACCTGGAATTTATTTGACTTGTTGATACAGAGTCACTCTTTTAATTAGCATTCTTATTAACAATTTCATAAAAGAGACCATGTGCTGAATACCACTGAGATAGCTCAGCACCTCTCACTTTTATGAGCTTTTTCTTTTTTTTTTTTTTTTCTCCTCAGAATAAAAAGTCTGGGCCAAATGACAAAACTGCAACTACTGCTGTTACTAGATAAATGGCTAAAATTAAAAAGTCACTGGCCAATAATGTTAACCATAGTGATCACATAGTGCTTTTGTGAGTGCTAACTCTAGCAAAAAAAGGTTTTCTATTTTTCTTTTTAGTGTATAAAATTGGATTAAATCCACCTTCTATTAAAAGCTGTCAGACATGAAGCACAAATTCTCAGGACTTGGTATTGAGCCAAAATAGATGGCTCATCACTTTCTCACTTGCATCACTCATGTGAGAAAAAAATACCACTGCCAAATGGAAAAGTAAGCTTACCAGCATCAGAAAATGTGCAGTAAATTGTGGGAATAAGCTGATACAGAATTAATTTCAAGGTTAGATGTTCCTCATTCTTAATGCTCTGTTTATATGCTTTTCAGTCAGTTTTGTTTAGTGCTAGGCTTTAAAACTAAAATAAATAATTAATTTTCATAGGAAATATAGTAAAGCTTCATGGGTCTCTACTTGTTTCAGAAAGGGGGACATCTGTGCTGAACACCTTAGATGGCATAGCATGTGTTCAGCACATGTATGCATTTAATCACAGATATCCATTTTTTGTAAGGTGAATCACATACTTAAGCATGTTCATCTTTAGATTAAGGGTTGTAGGAACTCCTGACAAATGCAGATGTAGGTATGGAGAACAGAAATTGCAGATCCCTTTGCTGGTAGACCTGTTGACCACTCCTCTTCAGTGACACTGGAAATTGATACCTTATTCCCAGTGTGTCCTGAAAAATGATTTCTATCTCTGTCCCATGAAGCAGATTCAAGGAACTAAAGAAAAGCTGAAGAGCTGTTCAGTAAATCAAGAGCTTGTATCT